>NC_063206.1:10683657-10756157 GCF_017589495.1 Alosa alosa | reverse complement strand
CACCGATAGGAGAGCAGTGCTCACATCTGCCCTGAGACAGACAACCGCCCCCCTGCCCCCCCACAGCTGTAGCCCCGCTGTCACACACAACACCTCCACCCCTCTTCTGTTATCACTGCCAACACCACACATCCAACATGAAACACACACACACACACACACACACAATTACCAGCCCCATGAGGTAAGCCAACAGGGTCCCACACGGGCAGCCAATGGGCTTGCAGGGGCCGCCCGATGGACCCACCCCGGCAGCCAATGGGCTCACACTTCCCACCCACGCTGTGAGCCAATCAGCCTGGTGGGGCCAAAGGGCCAGGGGGAACAGAGGAGACGGGCCTTGTGGGATCATGAGATGGCCCCAGCTGGAGGCGGCCTCTCCTCCCAAGCTGCAGGGGCTGAGTGCAGTTTTTCTAGCCCTGGCTGGCCAAATAGCCGGTGTAACGCAACCCCTAGACAAATCTGCGGGGCACAGTGGGGGTGAGTCAAGGACAGACAGCGAGGAGAGTGAAATGGATCTGAGCTATAGGTGTGTGTTTGTTCCCTTTTGTGAGTGTCCATGTGCGAGTGTCCGTGTGTGTGTGTGTGTGTGTGTGTCTGTGTGTGTGTGTGTGCGCCTGAGGTGAAGACTTGAGATGAGTGAGGGGGGTGGTATTTTCCCAGATGATCTGCGTGTGAATTGGGACTTGGGGGGGGCTGGATGGTCTGACTTCATTTAACATTTAGTGGCAAACAGCTGTACACACAGAAAGTAAACCATGCCATCTGTGAAATTCGTGAAATTCCTAAACCTTTCCAAATTTAATTTGGGAGAAAAAAAACAAACAAGCATGCAAATGGACACAAAAGCTGTGACAACAACTAAGACCACAATCTACAACTAAGACAATATCCATGAATACAGGCAACATCAGATGGCGAGTTAGCACATGGATAATGCCTTGTCCAACAGTGACGGGAGATGGAAGACCTACCTTCATCAATGTCAGGGGGCAAGCCTCCGACAAACACCTTCCTGGAGTAACGCTCCATCCTCTCTCCGTTCTGGCAACGCGTTGGTGAGCTCAGCCCTGGCGTCAGCGACTGCTCGCCATGGCCATCGTCAAGGAAGCCATCCTCAAAGGGAAACAGTGAAGAACGACCTGCATCACGGCAAGACGGAGGAAAGGAGAGATGTAGGGAACAGAGAGAGAGAGAGAGAGATAAAGAGAGTGAGACAGGGGAAGAAGCAAAGAGGTGAGGTATTAGGAATTAAGATGAACCCATGTGACAGGCACAACAACATTTGCCGTAAGCAGGTATGGTAATGAGCCAGACAGTACATCGAGTTGAGAGATGTGGCAGTTGCGAAAATGTTCACTTAGAACAGTTCACATAAAGAGTGACTGATGGAAAGTACAAATTCCACAAGACCAAGGAATCTTATACCGAATTGAGAGGAGTACCTCTATCTTTCTAAGACATAGCCTACAAACATATGCATTTCATCTTCTGATTGCTTTCAATTTCAGATTTGTGTTCTACTTGACTGATGTATTTTTTCATTGTATAGAATGTTTATTTTGATTACAATTTCAAGTTCAGTAAATGTATGATTTAAGTGAATTATGTTACAATCATACATTTATGTGTGTATCTTCCAGGTCAGATTTTAAGTTGTTTAAGGTGTACAGAGGAAATGAGATCACTGCTTTGTTTGGGTTTAGTGAGCGTTCGTTTTCACCATTTCTGGACATGGCTTCTCTGACTTCTTATATGTCCACATATTTAACACTGGTCAGAGTTCACCAGATGAAAATAACTCAAGGCTCTTTCAGCCTTTTGCATCTAATGAAAAAATGCCTAAAAAAAATGGACAGGGAATGAGACCTTAATGAAAACCACCATTACAATAAAGCCGGAGCAAGAGAAGCCTATTGTTATTGTACTGTAATCAAATCCTGCTCCAAGGCCAAATGTGTTTCCAGAATGCATGTTGAAATATGATTAGCCTTGAATGGTGAAAACCTAAATTGATGTTCTGCTAAATTACTGCCTGTCGTATGTTTTCTATGGCCATTTTTGGCCTGAGGACGAAAAACTGTGTAGAGTGTCTTAGAGAGGTTATATGAACACGGCATAGCGCAACATAGCAGCGGCCCATTTGACCAAGTCCACATTCTCAGTTCTCTGAGCATCTGTTGCTGCAGAGGTGTCAAAAGAAGTGAGAATGGTAGCAGTGCCTTTTATTAACCATTCACAGCATTAGTTCAAAACTCTGTGCAAAAAATGTGTGCAAGGCCACAATTCCCACAACACCTGTTAAGAAATTAAATGTTAAAAAAAAATTAGTCACATCTGAGAAGCTCCATGCTCACAACACTGCTTCAGTGAGGGATTTGGACATTGCCTATGGTAAGGAAGTGTTTTTGTGGTTGTCAATGTTGGTCTGGACAAAATCAGTTCCAACATGAGAATGGAAAATACAAGTGAAATGAAACACAACCAATCCCAATGAAATGCAGGAGGAACTAAAACTAATAATATGTGACACTAATGGTGGACAACGGCACATAGCAGTGTTTTAGGAGCATGCAGTTCCACAGGTACTGGAGAATTAAAAATCATCCCGTTCGCCAGATGATTAAAATGTAAAAAAAAGAGACAAAACCAAAAGGAGCATGGAATCACTAGATTTCATCCAACTGTGTAGATGAAACTAGAGCTATGTTCTGACATCAGATTACGAATCACAGGTTCTTGCGACACACCCAAACACGCGGGAACCAGAGATTAACATCCCTCCCAAGCCCACTCAGCAAGCACAAGACAGAGGAAAGGTGACAAGGTTACCTCTTCTGCGGCCATAGCTCCTGGCTGCTTGTGAACATGATGGAGGAAAGGGGATGGAGGGAGAGAGAGAGGGGGGGGGGGAGAGAGAGAGAGAGAGAGAGAGAGAGATGAAAGGAGGTTTAGAGAGTGGGAGAGGGGAAAAAGAAGAGGAGAGTAGGAGAGTAGTTTAGGATTTGGGGGGGTGTTGGGAGAGAAAAAGAGATAGAGATATATGTTTTGTGGGCAGACAACCAGAACAAAAAAAGACCAAGGCACAGAGATAGCACAGTCAGGCATACTTTGTTAGGGGCTGTCCCCCTTCAGACGGGAACAGGCTTGTGGTCAGAAATTCATCCTGTCTCACACACACACACACACACACACACACACACACTGCAATCAGGCTCCAATCTCAGGTCACAGGAGCAGGGCATGTCCAGCCACGAGGACTGCCATTATTATGGCATCACATGGTGGATACAGATCAGCAAAAAACAATCAGGCATGCATCCCTGAAACCAAAAGGTTCTCACATGTCTGTAAGCCATGAGGTTCCCCCCTCCGGTTTACAGGTTCCTGTGCACTATGCTTGTTTTGGCACATTCCACTCCTGGGGCAGTAAGACCAAGACCATAGCGAGATGCTAAATAAGCGACCAGTCACTCCGTTCATAAACAGTTCATTTGCATACTCTACACTTGAGACACCATTTGACATGACTCTATTCCCTTGACAAAAGACAGACGGCCGAGTCGACTGAGATGTAAATCTGCATCGGGTGGACACATGCTCGGAGGGAGACGCCGAGAAATCCCCAGGGGAGCCACAAGTGCTGCTGCTGGAGACGCAGGAACGCATCGCCCACATTCCTCTGGGACACAAGTTGCGCCGCGTTAGCTGCTGTTTACTTCAGCTGCGTGTGTGTGTGTGTGTGTGTGTGTGTGTGTGTGACATTGTGTCAGTGTCAAACCCATAATAGATTGTTAAACTGATTTAATCTACTGGATTATTCAAAAATGAATAATGAATCCTAATGAAACATGACTTGTAAAGTGGAATCAAAGTGCGTGTTTGTGTGCATGTGTCCTCTACAAGAGAAAGGTCTGTGAGACAGAAACAGTTGGATAGGGACAAAAAGGATGACTCACTGTTACAAAACTCCACCTCACAAAGAAACATAATCAACACCAACGGGGGGGAAATGGAGGAAACCAACAGGGGAGACATTGAGGATGTCAGAGGGAACATATTGGTCTCTGTGTGTGTGGGGGGGGGCTCATGATCTCAGTAGCCCTAGTTTTCAGTCCTCTGCCCCTCAGCAGTTCCTCTACACTGAACCGTCTGGCAAGGGAAGAAGGAGAGAGAGAGAGAGAGAGAGAGAGAGAGAGAGAGAGAGAGAGAGAGAGAGAGAGAGAGAGAGAGAAAGAAAGAAAGAAAGAAAGAAAGAGAGAGAGAAAGAAAGAGAGAGAGAAAGAAAGAAAGAAAGAAAGAGCACAGGCACTTAGGAGCGCTTCTCCGGCACATAACTGTCAACCTCCGAGCGCAATTTCCCCCTGGGGCCTGAGTGTGTGTCAGATTTTAATCGGCGTTGTTGGGGACGCAACAAGCCACAGCACATTTCAGTCTTCACCCATATTTCACTGTGGATCTGCTACAGCAACAGCTTCTCTGCACAGCAGGGAAATTAAAACCTGACAGTGAATTCCCTAAAGTTTCTCAAACCACATGCACTAATAACTTATAGACAAAGACAATAACTAAGTTAACAAATAAAGGGAAGCGAGGGAAGAAGATCTGCCCCTTTGCAGATTTATTGTTAATATATGAAAAAATGTATATATAAAAGAGACTGCAAGGGCCCTCCTTTTTTCGTCGGGAGATTTAACGAGGCCCAGACTGTGTCCAAACCACAGCCGCAGCCACAGTGGTGAGGAGGGGAGGGAGAGGGAGAGGGAGAGGGAGAAGAGAGACTCTCCAGCTCGCCTCCATTCATTATAAAACAGACAGAGCATCCTGTCGGAGGAGGAAGCGGAGGAGTCCAGGAGAGAAAGAGGGAGGGAGGGAGAGAGAGAGAGAAAGAGAGAGGGATCGGGAGGGAAAGTGCTCGTTAAGTGGCCCTGCTGTTTATTTGCTCCCTTGCTGTGCTCCTGCGCCCTGGATCCCAACACACCGCTTCCTCCTAGTGATATCACCACCACTGCCCGGCCAACAAACCTGCTTCCCCCACCAACCAACCTCCTCCTCCTCCTCCTCTTCCAACCACATACTCAAGCCCTAACAGGGCTCGGCCCTGCCTGTCTGAGGCCAGCAGACCGCTGCTGCTGAGGACTCAGACCTATGATCTTGGGGAGAGAGAGAGCTCAACCAAGGAAACTACATGGCCGTGACCACTGGCTCCATTCATGGTGCTTCCACAGCTCACCAGCATTCCTCAGAGCCACATGGCAACCCCCCTGTCCCCCACCCCACCCGACCCCACCCTATCATGGGTGTCCCCTGACCCCCCACCCCTCTCCTTAGACCTGCTCTCTCTGCCACCTGCCTGAGGACAGCATGGGTGTATAGTCTTACAGGTCCTCTATTTATACCACTGGCCTTCTCACCCTCAGGGATGGGACAACAACTGTGAAGGCCCTCATCTAAGGGCTACACGAGTGTGTGTGTGTGTGTGTGTGGGGCTGGAGAAGGTGGCGGTGGGGCCAGGGATGGGGCCTTCCTTTACTGAAACCCAACATCGTAGATCTCTTGAAAACCATACCTAGTGTATGATGAGTGTAATCAAATAAGATAGCAAAGAGAGGGTGACTTACTTTTTCCCACATTCTAATCTCTATTGTAACAAGTCAAAGACAGCCAAAGGCAGAGAAATTGATCAAATGAGAGAGGGTAAATAATGATTAAAAGGTCACTCACTGTTAAGGGGCATGATGTGGTCAGCTGCTGGGTGGGGGAAATTCAAACCCATGCGTCCTGTTAGAGAAAGGGCACAAACAAACAAACAGACAAAACAAAACAAGAAATGTGTTAACAGCAAAGCCCTCATTGAGCATGCAGCACAGACGGAATGTCCCCACACCATTACCTCACCCATTTCTCCTCTGGCTCTCCCCTTCCTGCTCGCTTTTATGGGCCTGTTATACATTACACCTACTCTGGTTCAGACTGACAGCTAAATAGCTTCTGAGGCAGACAGGAGAGGAGCGTTGTTTGTTTGTGTGTGTGTGTGTGTGTCAGTCAGAGCGTGTTTATTTCTTTTTGCCTCGCTTTGTGGTAATGGCATGATTCACCACTCCGCCCAGTTATCCATCTACTTGTTTCACCAACATGTCAGTGCTGTTGCAGCCCAGCCAAGCAGCCCTGCACTGGCGGAGTGTGTCCGGGCACATCAGCTCATGCGGTGCATAAAAAATGCGGAGAGCTCTGCAGTGTGCCTGGTTGGGGAGGGGGGTGCTCGGCTGGACTCGGCCCACGGAGAGGGGACTGTAGTCAGCCACTGCAGACACACTGACCCCCCCACAGGCTCCAGCTAAAGCAGCTGTTCTCAAACTGTGGGTCAATAAAACAGGTTTTTAAAAAAAAAAAATTATCTGTAGCCTGGGCCCACGTAGCACCCGATGTGCAATGGACGCACTGTGTTATTAACAGGGAAGCGCTTGTGTCAAGGCAGCTAAGGTAGTCCCGACCTACATGAGATTTTGATTGTTGTTGTGAGAGTGGTGAATTTCATCAAAACCCGGCCCTTAAAAGCGCGTCTATTCTCCGCTTTTGAAGAGATGGTAGCTGACCAAAAGGCTGTACTGTTTCACAGCGAGGCAAGGTGGCTTTCCCAGGGTAAAGTGCGGTCAGTCGCGTGTTTGAGCTCCGAGTCGCCTCTTCTTGGAGGAAGCGCGCATGTTTGAATCTGCAAGCACGTTCACTAATGAACATTTCTTGACGAAGCTGGCCTATCTCAGCGATATATTTGATATATAAGCACCTACCTCACCTACCGCACCTACCTCACGATTATGCTTTTGAGATTTCTGAGCGAAATCGCTGAAACGTCTGATTGGGAGGCACTCTTGTGATCCCATGTATTAAACAGTAGGCCTACATTACATCCCTGCAAAGTTTATTTCAAAAATATTTCCCAACCAGCAGTGCTCAGTATGACTGGATTATGGATCCATTTAATGCAGCATGTTGGTATTTCATTGAATAGATTGTACAATGCTGTAAAATGGCCTATGCTTCCTAATATGTTGCTGGAAAACAGAAATATGTGTGTTATGTATTTATTTATTCATTCTATCTGCAGCACCAGCTGATTTTAACTCTGTTGAAGAGGATATATTTAGAACTTGTCATTATTTCAATAAATTTGACAATTTTAAGCTTGACCTACCACTTTCTTAGAGCGATGAGGGACAGGTGGGGCTCGAGAATGATCAAGGGGGCAGAGTGGGGAATGAAAGAAAACGTTTGAGAACCACTGAGCTAAAGAGCCTCTTTGAGCTCCTAATATTCTAATATGCTGACGAGCCTCTCTATCTCACACACACGCAGAGTTTGGGGTGTTTCAGACAGGTAAATTGATGATTGCAGCAAAAGTAGGACAAGTGGCCTGTGTTGATAATTTGTTTAATGTGACACACACACACACACACACACACACACACACACACAAAATTGTCAGTTAGGTTCCCACCCGAAACAAAGGGCTGCTTCTTATTTGACTGATTGGTTAGTTCAGCATGGGGCGTGCATGTGAAACCGTGTGAACCATATGTCGGCAGATAGTAGCCGTCAAACCCGCTTGCTGAATCAGTACACACACACACACAACCGCCTACAGCAGTCACACACCCCAACAATGCCCTTCACCACCCCACACCACCACACACACACACCTATGCCAAGTCACTGCAGGGTTGCCCTGTGCATTTAAACGACACAGAGGCTTTATAAAATCGGTGGCAATTCTACCTCCCCTACTGAGACAGAGGGCTGAGACTGAGAGCTTTTGTTGCTTTTACATCTATTGCACACAGTATGGCAAGACGGCAACAAACTACTGACTAATGAAAAATACAACATGACAACATACTCTACACAGCACAGAAATTTGAATTGGCTATATAGGCCTATGCCAATTTTACACTTTTTTTTTACACATTTTAATGTTTATATGAGGTGGCGGTAACACTCCATAATAAGGTGCCATAATAAATAGCAAACTAGTAATTACCTAACCCTTTGTTAATATTTGTTAATTGTTACTAAACTATCTATTTGGCACAAGTTAATCGTTTTTTCATCATTAATTAAATATTAGTTGTCTGCATAAAATCTGTATGTTAATGTTTTAACAAATCTATTAACTAATATTGTATTGATATTTGTTAATAGTTAACTAAATTTCTTTTTGGCACTAATTAACAGTTATTTCTTACATCATTTATTTTTTAAATGTTTATTTACAAACTATATGCTAATATAAAAGTTAATGACATTTTATTATTTATCTAGCTTTTCTGATTAGCTTTGTGGATAATTTATGGAATTTATGGTTTATGGCTTTATGGTCTTGTGGGGTGTATAAGGCACCCTACTGCCAGTGGTTTGTTGTGTGAGAGTTTGTGCACCTCTTCTTCCACTTCATCCTTATTGGATATCTTTGTGGTTGGCTGTCATGTAATTTGTGACCCTCTGGCTAGAGTTTGAAAGTAGTGTACTCTTTGCCTTTGGAAGTACTATTTGGTTGCTGCTTTGTGAATTTGCTTGGTGAATTTGGTGAAATTCAGGGGAGGGGGGTGTAACAGAGTTAGAAATGTAGTTTAGTGTTTGTATGGGATTTTTGCCGTAATTAAAGGGGTGGTTCAGGATTTTGGACATAAGACCTTATTTCCAAGTAAGCAAGTGTGATATTTATCAGTGGAGACCGTTTTCAGCACGTTTCATCCAGTCCGTCTAATTGCAGAGTTAGCAGGGTGCTAGGCTAGCGCTGTCAACGGTATGTGCTAGCCTGCCACTAAAGACAGTCTTACCCACTCCAAAGTACACCTGAGGCAAATTCCAGACAATCGATGTAAATGTCTGTGTTGATAGAATAGTGTAAAAAATACAACTACCCTTGCATCGCGTTGCAATAGTTATACTTTGGTCCCTAAAGTTGTTAGTAGTCATTTTGCAACTCAGCGGACTGATATTACCAAGGCTACTACTAGGTATCCCCATTGGAGTCGCTTTACTGTTTACTTTTCGGCAAGGTACTACTAACCGAGCAAGTATAATTCCGCCGCTACTAAGAAACTAGTCCCTCAAAATGTAATGCGATCGTTGAAATGCAAGGATAGAATAACGTTAGAAATAACACTGTCAATACAGACATTTACATCGATAGTCTGGCGTTATAATTTATTTGCCTCGGGTGTACTTTGGAGTGGGTAAGACTGTCTTTAGTGGCAGGCTAGCACATACCGTTGACTTTAGCGCTAGCCTAGCACCTCACGAACTCTGCAATTAGAAGGACTTGATGAAACGTGTTGAAAACGGTCTCCACTGATAAATATCACACTTGCTTACTTGGAAATGAGGTCCTATGTCCAAAATCCTGAACCACCCCTTTAAGCAGCCTTATTGAGATTGGTGTTTTGGAGCCCCCTTTGGAGAAACGGTATACTGCAGCTCTGCTGCGTTTTGTCCTTGTATTGTTGTCATAGCCGAACAGAAGCGGTATGCTTTGCATTGGGTAGGTTGAGTGTATGAAGCACTCCCCACTTTGTTTTCATTTTGTAATATACCACCTGTATTATATTACTTTACATGTATTGTTAGGATTTGGGTTCAATTCTAGCAACTTAGAGAACGTTTATTAATGTTTTCATTATGACCACGAGTTCATACACACTAAGGCTAACGTGACTAGCTGTAAACTCCGCTAGCAACTTTTCATGCTTTCAGTGTAGTTTAGCTTAGTGTGCATGGAAAGTGCAATTCAGTCTAGCAGGAAATTAATGTACATTTAGTTTAGCATTATCTTTATGCATTACCTCCGTATGGTCTATGTCTGTGAGTGTTTAGTGAGTCTCAGAATATTAATAAACTGTCGTTCTGTGCACCTGAACATTCCACGTTGCATACATGTCTCCCTTGCTAGTAGGGCTAGCTGACAGTGATGGTATAGGAATGATGCATACATATAGCCCATTCAACTACTTCTTATTTTGCTTGTGCAGATGCTGTTTTATGTATGCCAGTGCCTGAAGGCATGTTTTGTTTTAACTTTTCCTAAAGTAATAAATGTGATGAGCCAGTTTTGGTCTCCTTCCCTTCACCGTCTGACTAATAGTTATATATTACTAATATATTAATAAAGCTTAACCAACTTTATTATAAGGGTCCCATAGTTATATATTACTAATATATTAATTACGCTTAACCAACTTTATTATAAGGGGCCCCACACTGATAGCTATATACTACTAATATGTTAATTAAGCTTAACCAACTTTATTATAAGGGTCCCCCATACTGATAGTTATATATTACTAATATATTAATTAAGCTTAACCAACTTTATTGTAAGGGGCCCCACGCTTATAGCTATATACTACTAATATATTAATTAAGCTTAACCAACTTTATTGCAAGCGGTTCCGGTACCAACAAGAGTGGCAGCATGTCAAGGTAGCTCTGTTTTTTTCTTGAATTTCCCCTTGGGGATCAATAAAGTATCTATCTATGGTAAGGGTCCTATGGGGAGTGGTTCATATTGGGATAGGCAGAAGCACAGTTTACTAACAATAAGTTAAATAATAATAAGTCATTAACTTTTCTATTAACATATACTTTGTAAATAAACATTTAACATTTAAATAATGTAAGAAATAACTGTTAATTAGTGCCAAAAAGACATTTAGTTAACTATTAACACATATTAATACAATATTAGTTAATAGATTTGCTAAAACATTAACATACAGATTTTATGCAAACAACTCATATTTAATTAATGATGAAAAAACTATTAACTTGTGCCAAATAGATATGTTAGTAACAATTAACAAATATTAACAAAGGGTTAGGTAATTACTAGTTTGCTATTTATTATGGCACCTTATTATGGAGTGTTACCGAGGTGGCCACACACACCAACTTAATTTCCACACTGCAGAGGTGTGGCCACACCAGACAGATCAGTGGGAGGGGTTGTGGGCACACCCAATTTTATCAGTCTGTTCTTGTAACAAACCTCACAGTAGCATCATGCCTAACAAAGAACCCATCAGTTTGCAGAACTCCTGACTTAGTCACCTGCAGTCATTTCAAGAGAATGAATGAACAAGCAGGAATTATCTTGTTGCTTGTCTGAAAATAAATGCACTTTATATTCACTTTATCTTGAGTCTTAATCACATATTAAAAAATTGTCAAACTGGGGATGAATCTTTCACAAGCCTCTTTTTGCCAGACAAGACAATGGCAATGGCAGAGATCCTGTCTTGTGTCTTTAGATTCCTAGTAGAAAGCCTGCCAAAACCTCTATGGAAACTTCCAGAGTGAACCTTCAACAGTGTGGCTTGCTTCTTGCTCAAGATGTGTGCTGCATTGTGAGCAATTTGGTCGGGAGCCAAAGCTCAATGTTTCTTTTTAACACCGGAGTCTGTGCCAGAGCTGTGGCTGTTTCTTAAGGGGCCGGGATCATCACCACACCTTTTTATGATTAAAAAAACAAAGTAACACACCCTAAAATCCCCACACACAATCTCTTCCCCTCATTCAAATACACACACAAGACAAAGTAACACACCCTAAAATCCCCCACACACAATCTTTTCCCCTCATTCAAATACACACACATACACACTGACAGACATGGACAGAAATATCTCCAGCCATATGGCATCTGCAGTGACAGGGCAACAAAGCGCTGTGCAAGTGACATTTCCTCACAGACAGGTCTGGCTATTCTCAGCCTCAGTTTCCCCACTTAGCCTGGGGAGGCCTCAGCATGGCCGAAGCACAACCACTGCTCATGCTGATGACTGTGTGCGTGTGTGTGTGTGCTTTCACAGCTGTGGAGATGAGGTCAAGGGACTGGAGCCAAGACCTTTAATCCCTGCCACTATGAGCCGGCACAATAACGGTTATCTGTGCCTATCTGGTTCGCCAACATGTTAGCATGTGATGCCTCATGTTACACCTGCTACCAACGACAGTTTGATGATCCAAAATGTAAATGAGCTAACAGACAGATACTATTCAACTCAAGGTGACTGACAAGCATTTTGCCAAGCTACAGTTATCAGAGAGATAACATCTCTCTCTCTACAAGTTCCTGTTGAAATGGCAGACTAAATCCCCCCACCACTGATCAAGTGCTCCATGATGACAGATGAGTCCAGAGCCTTCCCTTGTCAGGGGGGTCTGCGAGGGGTTAACAGGAGCTGTGGGTGACTGCACAGGGGGCGGCTTCACACCTGGAGCTCTCCTGGACTTGGCTGAGACCACGTCTTAGGCCTCTGTTCCACATTAAACAGCATGTTAGGGCCTCCTATAAATGGCCACTGGAAAAAAAAATTGCACGCGAGAGTGCCGGGGTTGGGGGTGGGGTACAAGCTACTCCTAAAGGCAAGACGATAATGTCAAGACCCAGGATCCGGTTAGGTGTGTGTGTGTGTGTGTGTGCAGGGTAGATGACTAGTGTCACATTATCACTTTCAACTGTGACACGAAAGCGCAAATGCAGAATCATGGCCAGTTGTTTCCACTCTGTGCACTTCAAGGGGGAGGCTTATGACCTCTTGATAAAAACACAAGCTCACTTCCTTTTAAAGATTAGAGCAGATTAAGGAAGCCAGTCGATAGCCACCAGTTGAAATGTGTGCACAATAAGAACACTGTTACAGGCTTAATCCATGCATTTGTATCTATCGACACACTTAGAATGGCATGTTTAACATGTTTATCCATGTTTAAGGTTGATATAGAAGCTTTCTTAAGGCTTAAGTTTGAAGTGTGGTAGTCATCCATGCTTTGGTTGTTTGTTTATTTGTAAGCAGAATACAGAAAAAAACAATTGCCAGATTTTACCAAAAAGAAGCTTGAGACAAGAAAAAAGTAATTACATTTTGGACCAGATCTCACTCACATTGCATATTAAAGGCTTCAATATAGCCTTCACTAATGTCGGCAGTTAGAAGATGCCTGCATGAGCCTTTTCACTAAGTTCCATGAACATCAGGCCAGTAGTTTTATTCCGTAATCCTGCAAACCAACCAACCAACCAACCAACTAACAAATGTACAAACAAAGTGACTCAGGTGAAATACACAACCTCCTTGGCTGAGGATCTGTTATAGATCTGAAAGAAATGGTGGGCGAAGCTATGCACTCTAATGAGTGCCATATTCTAGTTTGAATCTCACTTTCACTTTACAATTCCTCCAGTTCACCATTCAAACTAAGCTTCTAGTTTGCCATCCACCTTTATTTATTTGCCATTTCCATTTACATTGAAGAGCTGATGTTTGAAGGCCCTTCAGAATTTTATTCTGAATGGCATGACACTTGGGGAGCACTACGATCACAACGGGGCCGATTTGTTTATAGTTCCACTTGCTGACGACTACCATTTTTAAAAAGACTCCATTGTGTCAAAAGTCCCCAAAGCCAGGAGGAGCATGCATGTCTTGATCCCGCATGTCAGTGACTGCATCAACCACGGCTGGTCCTGCTTTCATGCATGTCAGACTCCACAGTCTGTGATCACAGGGTCATCCGCCAGCAAGCACTGGCTCGAGTCGGCTCTGACAGACAGCATCCTCTTGTCTGGCCCCCGCTCTTCCTAACCTCTCCCGTCTGAAGGTGTTTGTACTTTCTGATGGGGAGGCAGGAGCCAGAGAGGTGGCGTGGTGGGGGTCATTTCCTCTGCAGGGGTGGCTTTCTTTCCCTTACATTTTCAGGGCTTGTTGACCGGGCCAGACATGGTGTAGTGGAACACACATACACACACTAGTTATCTTGTAACCTTACACACTCCACAGTGTGGTTTTGTCACGGCGGACGTTCTCACCTCCACCCCCATCCCCGCTCCTTCACGTAAATTCACATCGTTTGTCACCCCCCTAATGACATAGTACTGCTAAACCAGGCAGCACAGAGCTTCGATTAAACGGGTGGGAAAAGAAATATGTCAAGCCTTATGATTTTTTAAAAGCTCCACGTTAAGCAGATAAAGCAGGCTTTTGCCATGTGTAACTGGCACAGAGCAGTCACATGAGGCCAGGTTGAGGGGGAAAAACAGATTTGTTTACGTGAGAGTGTGAGCGAACATGCATGCATATCAACACTAGGGGCTATTGTGCTCAAGTGCACGTGTGTGTGTGTGTGTGAGAGAGCCTTTCCGTGTGTGTGTGTGTGTGTGTGTGTGTGTGTGTGTGTGTGTGTGTAACAGTGGGCTTCCAGAGGCCTAACTCTCTGCACGTGAGCAGAGCTAACCCCTCTTTGGGGCCATCTATGAGCTGCTGCAGTGTATGGTAGTAGATGTTTTGAGTGGTGGGGGGTGGTGATGGTGATAGTGTTGGGAGGGGGGTTAAAAAAGGGAGCATTTGTTCAGGGCAGGCCCTTTCACCCAGCCCTGCTTGCAGACCCCCTTCAAAACAAAGTGTAAATTCCCCTACGCATTCCATTCCAATCGGATTAATGAGTGTTCAGAAGCTCGTCAGAAGAAGGGGCTCATTCTCTCACTCTTGCACACACAAGCTCGTCAGAAGAAGGGGCTCACACACACACACACACACAAAACAAAACAAGCCCCCTTGACCAGCAGTAGTCCTCCTCATCATACCCGAGCTCAAGGCCTCCTTCATGGTGAGGTGACCCTTTTACCCATAAGCCTGTCTGCGCTTGTCTCCCCATCATTCATCCATTCCCATCCCCCAAAACCAACTCACTGCTCACTCAAGTAGGAAAAAAAAATAAAAGACAGAAAATAACGACCATGGCAAACTTGTCTGGCCCTTCGGCAAGTAGATGGCAAATGCCTGAGCCCTAACCTCACGTTTCAGACATGCTCCTCCTAAGTGGGTTACAGTCTTCCACACAAGTTTCCATACGACTGCATCAATTTCTCCTGAGAACTGAGCATTACAAGGGCAGCACAATCAGCTTTGTTGTCTGGACACCATTGAGGAATACCAGGTTTGTGAAATCTGCTGACCAGCAACTCAGGGAAGAAAGTGGTCAAACTACTATAACCATGAATGGTAGCATGTAATAACCCATCACACACACACACCCCACACAATCCACAGTGTTGACAGGGATTGGGGGAGTAAACAGTGCAAGACTAGATTGTGGTCACATCTGGCTGCCAATCATCTCTGCGGTCTCCCGGCCGATTTGCAACTAGATTCCCATTTCCGTACTCTTAGTTGGGCCCTGTCTACCTTCCGCCAACATGGAGGGAGGGGGGAAAGTGGGCCACCCCACTGACCTCTGGGCAAAACAACACGGTGGCCACGCAGTGCCAACACAGCGCTGGACAGGAAAAACAGAGCCAACGCATGAGAGCAACAGACCAAACCTGCAGGCCTCGAAGTGAACGCTAACCCCCACCCCAGGCCATGCACACTTGAACACACACACACACACACGTCCTTTTCTTATTTATTTTAATAGACTCAAACAACCACCATAGTAATGTCACTACTTCCAAAGGCCAATGAGAAACTTAAGTTTTAAAAGACAGCTCTTGTTTTACACAACTCTGCTGGCTTTAAGCGCTTTCAGGACTGATTTGACATGACGGGGAGATCTGTTTGAATTTATTTCATGGATCTATAACACCTCTATAACAACCCTAAATATACTGTGCAGATCAGATGTGTTTTGCTCTTAATGCAAATGACTGTCAACCTGTGGGAATGAAATGCATTTTTTCCCAGCCACTGCAGGCAGTGTTGAAAAGATTAGCTGAATCATTTGTACCCCTTTGATGTGACAGTGAAGTGGTGTAAGATTCCACAAAAGAGGCTCCTTCATGATCTTCCTCAAATCTCTCCCTTCTACATGAGTACAAAAACTAACCATTGCCACCAAGTTTGTATGGCAATGTAGGTATACCAAAGACATAAATATACATTAAAAACAAACTATCTAAAAAACACACTCAATACCAAATGAACCTGTTAGGGAGACTGCCTATTAACCTTGCTCACAACACAAACATATTCAAATTCAAGTATAAAACAACCCCTTCCCAAACTCAATGCAGCAGACAGACAGAAAAGCAAAAGAAAAGAAAATCATCACTAGGTCAAATTAGCAGAAGGACAGAAGCAAAGTGCTACAAACACCACACTGACACACAAACACAACATGTACAATTTTGCAGGTAAGGCCAGTGGTTAATTCACAATGATTTATGATTGCTGCAACAAAAATAAATCAATGGTGTTTTTTAAAAGCCAAAATAGAGCAAAAGAAACAAAAAAGGCTCAATCAGGATTTTTAATGAAGCCAAAAAAAGAACAAATAAGCAAGGGTGTGTGAATATTCCTAACCTGCAAAATGATTCCTCCATATAATATCAGCGATAGTCATTGGTGGGCCACCGACTGGGTGTGGTTTACCTTTGTCGTGATCAGTCCTTATCATATCCATTAAGGAATTCTCCAAAGTTTGCAAGTTAAATGGATCAAAGGGCCGATTCCGGTCCTGGAGAGAAAAACAAAAAGAGGAACAGAGTTTAAAGGTTGAAGGGTTTGATGGTCAGAGTCACGTTCAAGAGCCTGTGTACAAGACTTCACCAAGACACTGTGTGTTAAACATGTTGCATTTACCAATGCAAAATACAAACCCTTTAGGCACCTATTTTGCACCTAGCGCATGGCGGAAAACTCGTTTTCCACCCGGCGTAAAGATTATTTTCGTATTTTCGATTATTTTCAGGAGGTGTGGCAATGAACAACCTAGGGAGAGGTCTGGCACGTTGTCTAAAAATCGCTATCATACACTACGTAAAACGCATTACGCGTTAATTAAACTTGGTCAGAAGTCCATGGTGAGTTGTTTATATGTTATTTTAAGAGCGCATTATCAACAGTGATTTTGACGGGTGCACAACACACCATCCTTCTATCATCCATGAACGCAGACCAGCGCACATCCATGCAAAAAATTACAAATTACACGATTACAATGGGAAACATAATTAGAATAAAGATATTACGAAATACATCTCACAATGAGTAGTTATTCACCATCATTTGCAAATTGGTAATGACTGTTAAAAGTGATTAGGCGAGAGCACAGCTGAAGATGCACCGTCACAACATATATGAAACTCCTCTGGAGGATAAACGTTGTTTTATTCAGTCATTCGAACATTATTAGATTAAGTGTTGCTTTTTCCAGCCTATGTTTTCGATGGTAACCCATTGTCCGTCAATAGTGAAAGTAACTAACTCTCATTGGTTTGAATGACGTTATGCCCAAAACACACCCATGACTGATTAAGAAACATAAGGCCCACCTTCTTGCGCCGGACGTTTCATAACATTTCATAACTAAACCACACCCAATATGGACTGGACAAACCCCAAATTTTGTTTAAACCATTCATCAGTGACCATGCACTTTAGACTGTCATAATAGGGCCCTTAAGGTGTTACAAACACCCTTTAAGATGTTCAGTGGAATTTTCAATATCAATATTATGAACTGATGAAAGTCAAAATCAAGTTCTAAAGTAGCTCTATCAGGAAGCAGTACTGGGAAGGGATTTTGCTCATGCACAAACCTGCAGAGCGACATGACAACAGAATGTTGGTCACATTCAAACATAATAAACACCGAACATTTTGGCTCTCGTTCAGTTGAACAGCCAATCATATTCCTGTGACTAGTGGACTGTGGGATTGCATAAACACAATCACATCCAGGCAGGCACCAACAACAATGAATTTAGGACCACAACAGCACACACCAATAACTGTTTAACTGCAGCTATGCTGGATCATGCTGTTAAACAGGCATTAAGAACTTCAACAAGGTGTGGAGATAGTGTCTGACTGTCAATAAAAGATACCTAGTGTGTCTGTCAATAAAAGATATTTAAAAGAAATGATCGCTGCATTTATTACATTAGCTTTACAAGTGTACATAATTTCCTGTGCCTACTGAAATCATGAAGGCAACCAGGCTAGATTACCTGGGACTATAAAGATGATAGCTTCACTCAGAAGAACAAAAAAATCCTTCGATCGCAGTGCCTTTGAACTGCACTCAAAATCATCCTGCTGGACTCAACTTCATTTTCTAGCAGGAGAGGACAGGCAAAGCACCATGTGTGCAAACACAAAACCCTTTGAACATGGCACCCGCTGGGCTGCCTGCATTCAATCTCCAACATCCAACATCAAGGCCACAAGGAATGGCCACAGAACATCCAAGTTGAACTTAGGTTGAAAAATCCATCCATCACAAGAACCTACAACACTGAATGGTTAAGTCTTTAACTAGTTTCTGTGGCCTAGTATCAACGGAAGTACTGTAGGTTACTCCATAACTAAGCTTAGTATGCATGTTCCACAAAAGTGGTTTTACCCATCATGTACAACTCTCATCATTTCACAAGGACAACATTGGGTAAAACATCAGGTCATCTGATGGATGGATGGATGGATGAATGGAAGGGTGAGACAGTGAGAGTGAGTCTCATTTTAAAAAAAATGAAAAGAAAGGGAGTGTTCACATCAATATGAATGCACAAAGGAGGCATTTATGAAACAGCGCGTCACAGGAGCAAATGAGGAGATAGAAAGGAAGAGGAGTTTTGGAAAGCGTGTGAATATGTGATCTAGCCCTATAGACTTGGCAGAGGCCTCCTGTGCCCAGTGGTGAGAGGAAGGCACATTGTTTGCACACCAGCGCTATTGTCACACAACTGGCTGAGCATTCAAAAAGCGTTATTTCCCCCTCTCTGGGCCTAGATAAAAATCTGCCCACTTTGTACAAATGACGGACATTTAAAATGCTGAGCTCTTGGTTTCAAAATGCTATCGCTAACACACTTCAAACCTCTGTCCTTTCACAGCGTGATCTACATTTGAGTATGTTCAAATCTATTCCTAACATCAAAGTCCTCCCCCGTGACTCAAGTTGCTTTCAAATGTATCCTGAGCTGCATTGCCTTCTGAATGATGGAGGCAATCCAGCCTGTAGTCAAATGGAAGAAAAAGGAAAATGTAAAAACTCAGTCATAGGTCTGACATTACCATGTTGTGTTTACCAACATGGTAATGTTTACCAACTGTGTTTTTCACCCGGCAGGGCCTGAGGTGGTTGGAAAGCACCACACTTCACCTTGCTTTATATGAAAAAGAGAAAGACATTGAGTATGCAAACACCTCCAGGATTTACAAGCGAGAACTTCGACCTTGCCACTGGAGCGCTCTGCTCATTTCCATAAGTATTGGGTTTCATTTGACTGCAATCAAAGCAGTGAAACTCAGGGCAAAATGTCACACAAGTGTAAAAACGTAAGTAGATGGGAGATACCTCCTGGAATGTCCACGCGACTCTTCTGTCCTCGTCTCTCTTTGGCTTAGCAATTTAAATTCCTCACATTCTAGGCCTTGCGTGCTAAAAACCAAGGTAAGCCAGGCACCATTGCACACAAGCATGTCATTAATCTCACCTCAATACCATCCAAGCAGGAATGTCCACAGTTACGGAATAAGCTGCATACTGGGGAGGAACAAACAATGGCAACTCAACACAGATGCATACCAGGTCAGGGGTTGAGGCATTCTTCCTTTAATCCCATCCTACACGACATCATCTTTACCTGGTTTGACCTCTGCTGACAAAGCACAGAATGTGCCAGCCAGGCTCCAGCATGGGGCCAACATGATATATTGTGCCATGGTGATAAGTGTCAGCTTAGTGGGCTCAGATTGAAAAACAGGGAAAGGAGGGATAAGAGGAACTAAAGCAGACTGGGAGAGAGTTGGAGAAGGTTCTACATAACAACCTAATCCTGGTCAGAAGTCAGCAATGTCCCTAACCACATCTTTCATTCTCCATTCCATCGTCCTCTCTTTCTGCAATCCAATGTTGTACTGGTAACTTTTCATGAAAATGTACTGGCACAGAATTGCAATAATTTTAATTACTTTAGTTTGGATGGACACCACCAGCAAAATGTGAGGTGGGCAAGACGAGTGGTAAAGTCAACCATTGCCTCTCAAAGTTTTTAATTAGAATAGCAAAATGTATACTTCATTATCTTTTTCACTAATACTTATTTTCACACACACAAAAAAAACAGTTTGACTGCTGTGGTTAGATCTGCCTCAATCTGGAAACCCAGAGTATTGCCCGAGCTTGTTTAAGTGCTACTATGCAATTTAGCTCCCATTGTCAAGTAACTACCCTGACTAGCGAAAATTCCATCTATTCAGACCAGAATACTCCCAGCGCATTATTACTTAATTGGCAAATCAACTTCAATAGCACATTGTTTAGGCCATCATTGTTTAGGCCATCATTTTATCCATCATTTTATCCATGATCCAGATTTGTCAGGGTAGATTAGTATAGATTAGTACAGAAGATTAGGCTATATTTCTGATTCTGAGGCTTAAATGCTAGCACACACTAGCATGTCTTTGCCATAAACTGCACCAGGACAGAAGCTGCCACTTGTAAACTGTCTCTATGACTCATCATTTTTACACTGCTGCAGTGCTGGCCCTACATCGACCCACCAGCGTGAGCCTGTTGGCACCAACTGTGTCATAGGACATCTTTGGGAGAACTTTCAGGCTGTACTGATTTGGATTCCCAATGATGCCCCCAGGGTAGTGATTAGGCTGTTTATATTTCCAGCCACTATTTTGTTAACAGCCATATCATTTTACATTCTTTTCACATATTTGAATAAAAAATTAAATGTCAAATATGAATCCTAGTCTGTGAAGCATTTTTATAGCAACATATGAACATATTCATTCTGTATTGCACATTGGAGTTGAAGCCTGTTGGCATGAAACTGCCTACAGCTATGTTAAAAAAAAAAAAGAGAGAGAGAGAGAGAGAGAGAGTGTAGCTCAACACTGACAACATTTCATTACAAAGTTCCATTATTGACAACCGGTGTTAAAATCACCTATAAGACCAGCTGGATATGGTAAAGACCCGCCCACTTGTCTGTAGTGAGCCAATCACAGGCAAATACTTTTCCCTTTAAACGTGCCTGAATGAGCTGGCAGAATACTGATGAGGAATAAAATTAACCCGTTCGTGGTGTAGTCAGCCTATTCCATATAGGCCTACCGTCCAAAGTAACATAAAAATGATTATATATATATATATATATATATATATATATATATATATATATATATATATATAAAATAAAATGGCTAACGCACGCACATTTACAAACGACAAAATAGGCCACATAAACGTTACACTAGACCAATAAGTAGCCAATAAGGTTAGGCTGCAATTGGACTGTAGGCTATTATGGCAAGAAAGTCCATTCACCTCTGAGCTCAAGCATAGCCGACATGGCATAAACTTGCAACAGGGAAAGGCCTCGGTCATATCATTGCGGTTTGGACAACACAATCACAGTTTAAAAAACGGCAGGCGAATTTGTAGAGGCTAGTATCAATAGTCATAAGCACATCATTTAGGTTTTGACTGGAGACTAAGATGTTTGGCCAATAAACCCTTGGACACTATAGGAAACAGCAGAGTTCTGGATATTTGAAGGTCATTTCCTGCAATAGTTATTTTGTCGAAAGTAACCGCGGCAGGCAAGACAAAATGTTCCCTTTGTATGGGGTCGAAAGGGGACCCAGATCATTCGATGAAAATAGGCTACGCGCTTAGACACCAAAGTTTGCTTTCCCAATAAATTTGCTATGAGTCGTAGACAGACTCGAAACGCTACTTGATCAGTGCCCAGAAGCTGCAGTCATATACGTGGCGACATAATAAAATATTATTTTAGATAGTATGGCTACAATACTTAACATTATGAGAATGTGGGTGAATGTTGACCACATGCTATAGGCCTACATTGAAATAGCCCAACTAAATTGTCAAAATTCGTTAAAAAGAAACAAACATTGCTTACCTGAAAAGGTAGCATATTGTTGCTGTTGTCTGTCCTAAAGGCGTTGTCTTCCATCCAAGACTTAGGGGTCAGGGGACCAGGACGGGGAAATTTCGGAGGTGCAATGACGTTGCTCGGATAGGGCTTTTTCATCGGGGAGATAGGATTGAGGGGAGACGGCACCCCGACACCGACCCCCACCCCAACACCGACTCCCACCGCTCTCCGTGGGTCCCTGCCTGCCTGGAGCCCGCTCCAGGGATTGGAGCCTGTGCTCCACGGTGCGTTCTGGTGGTTATTCCATGCTGACGACGACGCAGAAGACGACGAAGCCTTGCTGTTCATGACGGTCTGGTGACTGTATGCGTTTCTCTGGGGGAAAGAGGCATGGCTGGGACTAACAGGAGACCTCCTCTGCTGGGGCTGCTGTTGCTGTGCTTGCTGCTGTTGGTGCGGTGACTGTGCCAATCCAATCTGTGGTGAAAAATTCCCTCCGAAAACCGGGTTGACATGGTGTGGGAAATTTTGAAAAAGCATAGTCCCATTAACTGATGGTATTCCTTGAAAAAAACTATCGTCTACGGTGTTCGTGGTTCCAGTAGACCAAGTGCTACCAAATGATGGGGACAAGGAGGTGCCACCGGTCTCCTGCGGCTGATGAAAGCTCAACCCCGGCAGGATCGGCGACTCCATCGGTACTTTCTCTTTGTTGTTTTGAGCGCAGGGTGCTTGGTTAGTCACACTCGATGGACTCTCCTCCGAGGTTGGGGTTTCCGATGAGGGGGTCGGGGTAGAAGGAGGGTCTACGTTTGTTGGGTCTTGCTGGTGGGGCTGAGCTTTGCTTTTGTCCATCAGTAAATCATCCTGCATGGTTTGCTGAGCTGCAACGGGGAAAAACAAAGACGAATTATTATTGAGGATGTCATAAACTACACTCGTCGTGCTGCTATAGTGCTTGCTCGGAGAAAACGCCGGGATGTTGTTATTTCTGGTATAGCTGGTGAAAGCAGACTGCAGGGCGAAACCGTAATCACCCATTTAGCAAAAATTGCCGGTGTGAGCACATTAGGTTTAAATATCACGGCTCAAGAACAGATTCGGTGGCTTTGTTCTATTCAACGCCAGCTTTCTCCAAAGACGTTTACAGAGGACAAACTTGGAGGACGCCGATATTCACCAATTTTTCGCCACGTCTCTTTTCCCTTTCACCGGAACTTCAGACTGCAATGTGAAACCGATTCTTGTTCCTGCTTTTTTTTAGGACCGCCCTAAATTAATTTGCATACGTCAATAAATACAGCTGCGTCCTTCAGCAAGGTTAAAGAGACATAGCACCTTACCTTTCCCTACTACTGACGCATTAAAGCCTTCAACATTTCAGTCAGACGCATAGACTATCTACCAGGGATAACCTACTGTGGAACATCAGGCACGCAAAGGGCAATAAAATGACCATGCAACATCGAAAAAGTATTAGTTGCCAACAACACTACTGGCATAGCCTGACTTCCGCAATATTAGTTTGTCATCTGGAGAAATAGATCGAGCGAGAATTCGGCTATGAGAGCAGCGTCAACGCATGTCATAGAAAACACATCATCCAAGGCTATCATAATTTCAAATAGTCATTTCTGGATGTTGGATGCAGAGGAAAAGTCTGCATGATGAACTGTGTTTTCTGAATATAAACAACTATGTTCGCATGCGTCTGAGCAACTGGGTTATATTTATTACAAGTTCTTGGGTTACACCCATGGCATAGCTGGAATGCTGCAGAAAACATGTCAGTAAGAATATGGTAGGCTAACAGTCTTAACTGTCTTTATCACAGATTGACTTCCTGGTTAGTTTTCTCTGAAACGCAAAGTTTCTGCGAGCTATGACACAGGGTTAGTGCCAACTTGCCATTTAACTCTGAAATCGGCCATTGTGGTTATTCGTTGAATAGCTGGGCTACTCAGTTTAGGCTATCTGGAGTATATGCATAACCATCTGCAAAACAGTCCTTGAAACGTCATTGTGTCAATGACAGGCAATTATTTTCAATTTCACACCAATGTGTGCAATTGCAGCAACTTTTAAGACCAAACGGCTAAGTGATATTACCCCCTGATTATCTGTGTATAAACATAATCTGCAAGGTCATAACATAGCCTATTCAACATCGACCAGACTATTATTACTTCGACCTGGGTTACCATGAATGCGACTATCAATTTTGCTGAGCAATGCTTGCCATAACCTAATTTTGTGATTTGGCTAATCGGAGCATCATTATCCTCGAATGAAACTAATATTGCACCGCTGTAAAACTGGCTGCATGGTAGTCCATCCACAGTTAATCCCTGTTTTCTGGTTGCTGCAAAGGAGCTGCCTATTCAAGGTCATCAAAGTAATCAATACACAGAGACAGTTACAAAGATAAGAGGCTAATTATTACACAGAAAGACTAAAATACACGTGCATGTATAGTTTAACGCCTGTTTCCAAACACATCCTAGTCAGAAACACATCCATATAGGCTACCTGGCCATTTCGAGAAAAATGTTCGCATCCACTTCCCTAATCCGACGCTGCACCAATGGTTAGAAACATTCTGTCACGCATGCATTTCTTGTTCCATTTTATCGCTAAATGAAATAGTCATTACCTTTATCGTTCACCTTTTGGGATTCTGTAAATAAGGCTATTTCTGTTTGCCTCGTCTGGGTATTGATATGACAAATGAGCTACCCTTCTGCCGAGGTAGAGTCAGCAGTTGCCTCAACAGCTGATTGACTGCGGCGCATGGACGATACAGAACAGGCTAATGGGGATTGTAGTTTTTAATGTCACTTTTATTACAGCAGTTACATAGACATTTATTAACAACACAGTTCTATCTAAATGAACAAAAACAAGAAATAAAATGAAAAAAGAAACACAATGGGGTGGGGTGGGGGGGACAAGAAAAAGAAAAATCACATGCTCCCCTATCTTAATTTAAATGCTTGAATAACTGTGTCAAACTGTTAAAATAGTTATAGCTGGCTTAGTATACATGGTATAACGCCATGTTTACCTAAGTAATAATAACACTGTAATGCATGCCAGACCTCTTAGGTTAGCCTGGTTGACGTGGACAAAATTTAACCAGATGCTACAAACAGAACGTTTATTTTTGAAAGACGTCTTCTATTTACTGTTCCTGACTCGTACGTCTGGTTATATTTTCTTTGAAAATGAAACTATCAAACAAATATCCCTTGCGGAGTTCATATAATTCTTTGCATGTAATTAATGGAATCGTTCACGCCTATAGGTTATATAGAGTACAGCTATACCACGAATTGGAGATTCTGAGGCAGAGTTCTCTTAAAAATCTTACCGCAGTATGATGTATTCTGAAGCCATATGTGTATCTTCATGTTGGTTGTCAACCCAAGTAGGCTTAGTGCCTCCTGGTAAGGACAGTCTGCTCGACTTAGAACATTAATTTGATATTTTTGGCTACACGAAGGAGAAAAATCTGAACTGTGACTACATATCCCAGAGTCCTAGTTGATGTGTCGTCCTCCAGCCTCGCACGCTCTATTATTATTGGTGACGCAGTGCGCATTGCCTTGGTCCCCAACGTTACCTCATAGAGGAACAGTCAATGGAGTCAAGCGGTCAGACCAAACAAACAAAGTATCGGTTATCTGAACAAGATTGTGGACGAAGAACCTGCGTTAAATCCCGTTACAAATATCATGTTTTGTCGTAGATAACCTGGTGTTACGGGAGTCGTGGTTTCCTAGTTAGTTCTCGTTAGCTGTACATTTTCGCGTCACCGTTAGCACCTAACGTAGTTTAGCGCATTAACATTAGCTATCCTAGCTAGCTGGCTAGGTAACGTTAGCTAGCTGTCAGTCGTATCTCACTGAGGCCTACAAAGCAAACGTCAGCTCTGAACCTAGAGCATTTCAGTCGTTGTGCCCAGAAAGGATTTAACGTTAGCATACACCGATATGGCAGATGAGAATGCCGTCGTAATGCAACAGATCGTGGACAGGTGAGTGACTTTCTGATTTCAATTAGAAGCTAATGTCATTCCTAGCTTCACATTCGGTCCTAGCATATTACAGTACCAAATTGCTAACAAGCTTGCCACATAGCATAGCCAGATCTAAATCTAGCCAGAAGCCATTACTTGTCTGTTATGTCAAAATGCTCAACGTTAGGATAATTTGTCCGTGAATAACTATTTGTTTTCTTCTCACTCAGTTGCATTCTATGCTAGATTGTCCACATACTTTCGGTGTTATCACCTAACTGCTAACTTAGCTAACCTAGCTGGCTACTGGCTAGGATATGTTAGCGATAGCCTGCGTTACAGTAGGCAAAATGCCTTGATGTCATCGACATGGGACTTGGCTACCTATCTAACTTTTCCCTATGTGCTAGCTTTGTCACAGTTATTTGGGCCCTGAGTAAAACTCTACTGTGGAGTGTAAGCCATACGAATAATTTTAAGTTCTTTAAGGGAGAATTGGGCCATACAAAGCAGCAAACCTGAATGTACCGTTATTCAACCTTAGATGACCGTAATTCAAATCAACTGCTTACCAACTGGCAACGCTGCTAGCAACCCAAGTTAGTCACTTCATCCTCGTTATCTAGGATATTTTTGTACAAGGTTAGTCAGCCAAACCCATACTTTGTCTCAGACTAACGTAATTCAAATGGAGACATACAACATTAATGTGTGCGCATTGTAAAAATGACTTGGACTTGCCTGGGAATACTCATACCAAATTTGGGTTTTCCCAGGCTAAAAATGACTTGCTGTACAGCACTTAAATACTTTCGTTTTCTACTCCCACGCAAGCCAAAGTACACCTTTGGGTGGAAGTGTCAAAAGAGCGTCTTGGTTGTAATAAATGCATACGCTTTAATTGGATCCTGTTGCATATTCGTTTATTGTGCATTCAGTATAATCAATGGGCCCTTCACAGCAGCCATTTTGGCATGAAATTGACAACATTCATTATGACTGTGAAACCCTTTTTTCCTTGTGGCCTGCCTCTGGCCTGCACTGCGGTGTCCCCTTGACCCCTTTCCCCAACCCTGTCTGTGCATGCTTGTGTGTTTCACTAAGAATGCTTTCTTGCCTTTCCATTTTTTGCAAGATGTACAGTCTTCAATGTGTGTCCTGAATGGCAACAGTGCTATTTACCAGTTTTATTGATACTTGGCTAAAATCAAGCCGTACCTAACCCAACACGCCACCCAGCTCCTATTACAGACCATGGTTATCTCTCGCCTTAACTGCTGCAATGCCCTCACGAGCCTTCCAACTTTTTTGGTGAAACTGCTACAGATTGCTTTTCTACCAACCGAAAAGGGCAAACATTACCCTGCTGTTCTTTGATCCCCCACTGACAACCCTTAGCCGCATCAAATTCAAGTCACCTTTGCTTGCTTACAAAATGAAGGCTGGGTCTGCTCCCATCTACATAGGTGCTCTTAGGACATATGTTAGGCTATCCCTTGGCTGCTGCGCTCCCCCAAGGAGCGTCGTCTGCCACTGCTACCTGTACATACGCAGCAATCCAGACTAAATTCATTTGTAGTCCCTTGATGGTGGAATGACCAGCCACTTGTCACCAGAGTAGGCCGTGTCCCCCTCTATCTTCAAAAAGCTCTTTCGTGAATACCTCCTCTCCTAACCTTTCTAACAACCTATCATGCACTTCCCTCCTCTACCTCCTCCTCCATCTAGCACTTTCTCCTTCTACCACACTTTGACTAGTACTTATAATATCTGCAGTCGCATCCTCTAGTAGCCCAATAGTTGATTGATGCAGTAGTAATTCCTACCTAAGGCGTCCTCTGCACTGTAGCTGGAATGCTATTAGTCACTTGCGATAAAAGCGTCTGCTAAATGAATAAAAGTAAATGTTATGGAACAGGCTACCCATGTACTACCAATTGGAGGCATGTAATTTCATTGAAACACATGCACTACTATCATGATTTATACATGTCTCGCACAGATACATGAGTGTGCTTTGTCTGTTTATTAGCCTAATTAGGCTAGCCGATTTAAGGGCAAATCTTGGCTGTGCCGCCTGCTGGTATCATGCTGTATTTTCAGGTTGTTGTCCCTTGCTGAAACCTGTTACCCCGTTTTAAACATGAAGACGTCGTTATGTTGCCTAACGCTAATATTAGGCGACAGTGTTGTTGGTATCAGTGCTGAGCACACAGTGCCATGATGCCCTTATCGCAGCCTGCCACTTGCAGCTGGCTCCCCTGCAATGCAGTCTTCAACGGGCAGCTGAGAGCCAGCTAGACTTAAATCCTGTCTGACCTTTAGCTGTCTGACACAGCCTCTACGTTTCACACGTTTTCTTGTCTGCCATGTGCTCCTTACTGTGTGTTTGTGTGTGTGTGCGTGTCTTTCTTTTGTTTCAGATGCTCCCTTCTGTTTGCGTTTTATGTGGCATTTTATTTCTTGCTTCTGAAATGAACCATATTGTTCAAATTTGAGTTTTGAGTTTCAACATTTCCTCAAAGAGATGACAATCCAGTTTGAGTTGCATGGACATTTTTTGAGACTTAATAGAGCTTAAGCACAATACACAACAAATAATTCAGCAAACTTCTTTGGTGCAGTGTTCTCTATGGGATGCATAAAGACGTAGTATATTAAATCTTCTGTAATGCGATCTGTGACAGAAATGAATGTAATGGGTTTTTGTCATAAAATAAGATTGTCTATTCAATCATGTCCCTGGAGTTAGAAATGTAGCCTAGTTTCTAGTCAGATACTCAGGAACGCTCCAACAGCTTAACAATTGTGTGAAAGGGAAAATTGTGGTGAATAAGTTCATTAATTCACACCTTAATATTTAAAGTTGGGCTCTACACTAAAAAAATTTTTCCAGGAGCACTTGTGCGCCCAAGTTAAAAAATGTAGGAGCACAGACAAAAATTTGGGCGCACAGTCAGTTCTGTACTTAACTTACACATAATCTAACATTACACTCCAGCTAACAGTTAAACATGCCAGTGCATCAATTGCGAATATTAAGAATGACTAACAACATTTAGGCTACAGGAAATTTTAAAGATCAGTGCCTACTTTATTTTCAGTCTGTTCTATTTTCCTACATTTTGTTAATGTAAAATAATATAATACATTGCCATATTTGCATTTAGCCTGTATATCAAGTATCCTGCCAAATGTAGGCTAATTTATTTATTTGTGAATCCATCTGTAGCTAATCCAAATATGCCCAAGGTGACTTATCTGACTGCATACTGCCTAAAACAGTCCATTTTCTCTTCCACAAAACCCAACATAGGCTATTAAGGATGTATATTTTTTTATCCTTTTATTTTTTATTTGAAATATCTGCATTGATGGGGGCAGTAGGCAAACGTTAGGCCTACTTTCGTTTTGCACTTGTGTGTATGTGAGTTACGGGAGGCTACTTTTGTGCCTGTTAGCTACAGCTATACTATTATTGCAGCCAATACGTCCAACTGGGCTAAAAGGCATGTTAGGTTACCTTTCCTTCTCTCACTGCATTCTCAGAATATCATCCTGTTCCTCCTATATCCGATGAATTCGGTGGATAGAAGCACTAATTTCTTCAATCTCTGCATTTTGGCTGGCTAGTCTAACTTTCCGTGTTTTCTGCGCGCTTTTGGATTTGATAGAAGCAACTACTAGCGAGTCACAACGCGAAACTGCTAACGTTGATGGGAGTGTGTAGTTTTTATGCTGCATTCGCAACGTGACTCTATGGTTTGCACCAATAATGTTTCTCGATGTTGCGGTGTATTTTGTAGACAAACGGTACCGATCCACTTGCACGACACGTCATACGCATGGGGTCGCGCTGCCTCCCCTCGTTCAGTCGTGTGTGGGCGTTTCGTTTAAAATGTCAGTTACCAGCTCATATTCAGTTTGTTTTAACGGATCTTAAGTGTTTTTCCAGAAATGGACCACAATTTTAGGCATGTACTTAACAGTATACAACACATTAATAGCCTAAACAAATTATGCAAGCCATTTCGAAATCTCGTTTTATTTAAACAACTCAATGCAATCTCACATCCTCACCAGAAACACCAACAGTCAATATATTCATCCAAATCCAAGTTTCGTTTGTTTTATGGACTACTAGGTGGTCGTGGAAGAGATCGTTAAAACATTATTTGTCTTGTAAGCGGAACCAAAGTTTCACAGGCACCGTTGTGGTAGAACAAAGGACCTACAACCTCGTCCTTTCATTGGAGTCGTCTTGCGTTCAACTGATTAATTTGCATAAAGCTGGGCATCGGCCAGCTTTTTGACGCGCGACATTATTTCAAATGCAGCGCTGCCTTCCCGGAATGCTTTGCGGGCGCGTTAAAGTCGCTTGACGTCACCCATAGGACTAGAGTGGAATGCGACACGACAAAATGAAGTGAAGTACAAGTGGATCTGTACCGTCGTTCGCACCAATGCGCCTCATGCGCGGATCTACGGGGTGGCAAAGGGTAGCAACTGCCACCCCTGGGACACAGTCTTGCCACCCCTGTTGCCACCCCATTTATAAATCAGATAATATTTTGTTAAGTATATTTTATGTTCTTACATGTTGGACTGTGAGAAGCTGTGAAACCCGCACCAAACTCCTCTCAAACAGAAATCGCCGATTTAGAATCCCCCGCCCCCTCACAATGGTTTCACCCATCACCATCAGCGCCAGTGACCCCTTGAGGGGCCTTCACCATTGGCAGCAGATTGCACAGTGCATGCAACTATGTGTCAACTATCTGTACAGCCTACAGCGAAGTGGTAAGTTTGACCACCAAGTCGAAAAAGTCCATAATCAGACCCATAGTCAGTCCATAAACAACCTCACTGTTAGTCTACGTCATTTACATCCGCAAGACTTTGTCTCATCGAATTTTTTGATGATTGTCAGGTCAGATAATAAGGGCATGCTCATGCGTAGCTTAACGTTTAACGTGTAAAGTCTATTTGTGTGTGTCGCTAGTTTATAACCTTTGATTGTAAATACTGCTGTCGATGTCAATCCATTAATACACGTGGTAATTCAACACGGGTTCTCAAAATTGTCATGCATCCACTTTCCCAGCATCTATGACTATCCCAATTTGGTCGACATCAAACTAGAATATCTAGTCGGCGTCAAGCTGTTGGCGGTTGCGTTTTTCTTTTTCCTTTCTTTTCATATATGGTGTAAATCAATCTACACAAGTAAAAGTACAGTTACATGACTGAAATTCTACTCAATCACAATAAGTAAAAGTAGCCTACTATTTTCAAACAAACCCTACTCAGAGTAGGCTACTAGATTAGACATTTGATGTCAAAGCACATCACATATGAAGCTTTGTGCATGAGATGTAATTGCTTAGATTCCAGTTAAATCGTCCAGTTTCATTGGGTGATAGATTTCAGTCATTTGCTGGTAGATGAACCAACAAGCTGAGGCCAGCAGGAGTTTGTGTCCTCAAGAAATTAACTTGTTGCTTGTTCACTCGTGTTCACCACTTTCTGAGTGAGTGAGTAGCCTAAATTGTGAATGGCAAAACATAATTTGGCACTAAAGGTCAGGGACTGAGGGGGACTGATTTCCATTTAGGTTCATTCTGAGCAAAAACATAATTTGATATCATAATATTATAATACCTATATAATAATATAGCTGCAAGCAGCAATGCGGGGGCCTAGCAGTGCGCTATAGCAGGAATGGCGTTGCCATGGCATGAGCAAGCACTCACAGCAAGAGGCCAAATTACACCAATGTCCTTGTGCGTTCTCACAATCAGCTACCATGTACCTTTACCAAGTTTGGACTTCATACACCAAAGTGTTGCTGAGATGTGAGCTCACTTTCTTTATTACAGCACCCCTAGAGGCCAAATAAGACCACTTTCCTTGCATGTCCTCACAATCAGCTACTATGTCCCTGTACCAAGTTTGGACTTCATACAAACGAAGAGTTGCTGAGATACGAGCCCGCTTCCTGTATTGCAGCGCCCCCTATAGAGGCCAAATGATGCCATTTTCCTAGTGTGTCCTCACAATCAGATACCAAGTCCCTGTACCAAGTTTGGACTTCATACATTAAAGCTTAGCCGAGATGTTAGCCCACTTCCTGTTAGGCGGCATCGTCGCCATGTGTGATTGGCTGTCACGGGCAAATAAATTTTAAATACAAAAATCTGACAAGGATCGTTTACGGCTCGGTCTGAAGATGAGATTTGTAACCGCTAAAACTTTCCGTAGAGTTTGGACCAAATCCAATATGGCGGAGGTCCAATATGGCGGAAAGTGACGGGATAGGGGTCGATGAACTCGGGATGGTCCAAGGATTCAGACGCTACCTCAATTGTGAAAAACAGACAAAAGAGTCAAGGATCATGCGCATGAATGCATGTGCAGCATTGAACTGGTGGTGGCGCTAGTGCATTCAATGTATATGCATAAAAATTGCTGTGAGTGATTGGGACAGAGTCCTGACTTATGGTATCGAGTTTTGTTATGTTAACTCAAAGCATCACCTAGATGTTAGTCCACTTCCTGTTTGGCAGCTTCATCACCATATTTGATTTGCTGTCCCGGGCAAATAAACTTGAAAAATCTGACAAGTATCTTTTGTGCGGCTCGGTCTGATGATCATCTCCGCCAAGTCTCGTGAAAATCGGATGAAATTTGTAACCACTGAAACTTTTCGTAGAGTTTGGACTAAATCCAGTATGGCGGAAAGTGACGTAGTAGGGGTCATTCAACTCAGGTCAGTCCAGGGATTCCAACGGTGCTTGATTTGTGAAAATCAAACACACCGTTCAATTGTTACATGCGTGAATGTGAGTCCAAATTCGACCCATTGGTGGCGCTGGAGTGTTCGGCATAGAGTTCTGTAAATTGGTGAGTGATCATGGGACGGTCCTGAATCAGGGCGCTAAATTTCATAATAATAATGACTTGCGAATACCTTTCAACCCAGCTTTTCAACTTTCGGCCAAACTTTGACCTGTTGGTGGCGCTAGACGGCTGGGTTTAGAGATCCGTATGAGCGTGAGTGGTCAGTGGAGTGTTCCGAAACTTTCTGCCAAAAAATCTGCACTTTTTAGCCAGGCGTTCTATAGGCTACCATAGACTCCAATGGCAGATAAATAATAATAAATATAACCGCAAGCGGTGATTTACGGTGTCTGAGCAAAACAAACATGAGGTAGCATAGCTTTTTCGTTTTACATATGCTTTTATTGTTTTGCCCCAATTGTTCAAAAGAAACGTTATCGGATTTCAGTTACCGGATTTCGGCTATCGGATTGGATCAAATCTTGAAAATGGCTTGTTCAAAGGGAAACAAGGATCCTGAAATTTGGATTAGATCACATAATCTATTCTTGGTTTTGATCTGGATAAAACCTTCACTTTGTGTTGTTCAAAACTTTTGAGTTTGATTGGAATAAATTTGATGCATAAAATTAGGATTACCCTGTGCTGTAACGTTATAGTGTGCTAACCTCCACAACCTAATAGTATTCTAACAATACCCTATTCTAGTGTGCTAACCTCCACAACCCAACAGTATTCTACAGGGATGCAAACAGCGCGCCTTTTGGCGGATGCCGCCTTTTTCACGGCTGTCTGGGGGACTTGTGTGAATCGTGCAGATCCGACGAGTTTTTCTTTGGGGGCGGGGGGGTTGAAGTGTCTGATTATAATTTCATCAAAGTTAATTCTGTATTAAAATGACTACATAAACACAGCCTACCGTTACAGTCCATGAAACATAGGAAGTGTAAGACAACACTATAAATCAAAAAGCTGCGCACGCAAAAATCAATATAGCACTATATCGTGGGATCGTGGGACCCCACTCTCACTCGTGCTATATTGCTTAAGTAGCACACTAGCGCTACATTTTACATGACTAGCAAAAATACAGTTGGATTTTTTTTTTAACCTTGTTTGTTGCGTCAGTCAGTTTAGTTCAGTTCCGGACAGACTAGCAGTATTTTGTCCTTTAATATTTTAGTAGCAGCCTAACGTTATATCCAACTCTACCCCCTTTCCAACGTGTAGCCTAATGGTAACGTACTTGTTTAGGCTAGCAGCTTGTTGACGTCTAGTAGCCTTATGAGCCGCTGGTCTAGGCTTTTTCGTAAATGCAACCCGAAGTGACAAGTGACGAACTGACTTATTTTCAATGACACCTACCACATAAGGGCGAGAAACTGATGTGTGGGCTTATCCTAACAGACAGACCGCACTACTGTTGATACATTTTAACTGTACATTTTCGTGCAGAATAATGTTATTTTGGGGCGCAATGAGAAAGGGGGCAAAGTGAAGTGAACTATTTTGCACTCTGTTATGATACTGTCAGGTCTAGGGTAACACTATGGCTAATATGCAATTTTCATTTACAGAATGAGAGAATTTGATGAGAGTGAGGCACTAACAGTTAAGAAAGTGGATGAGGGTTGTAAAACAAATTGGAACTGGTCTTGGTTACAGGTTGAAACGGAGATTGAGGTCAAGACAGCCAAACACAAATTCAAAATGTCAGACTTTTTCAAAAAAATTGAAAAAAAGGGACATGCCAAATGTACTTTCTGCATGAAAGAGATTAATTATAACAAGGGAGTGCATGCTCTGTTGAATCACTGCCAGAGTGCTATACACACAGAGAGAGTGGCTACCATCATATCTACCCAGTGTGGCCCAGCTCCTCTGTCAAGACAAGCCAGCTACCAGCCAAAGTCATGCCCCAGCAGACAGAATAAGGGAAGGAACTGGGACTGTGTATTTTCATATTTAACATTTTTGTGTGAATAGGGTGAGCCCTGGATGGCAGAGGTGCAGTGGCGATTCTAGACATTTTTAACAAGGGTGGCACTGGTGAGGCACTGATTAATTCAAGGGTGGCATGAGGCAAAACAACCAGATAAACAGAAACGGGCTCAAGATGTGAAATTAGCACAAATACATTAGGGAAACCAGACTCAAACACCATACTCATAAATTGAAAGAAAAAAAAAACACAAATACCTTACTCTCACATAAAATGTCTTTGTATTTGAATAAAATAATACAAACATATTAAAGTTAATTATCTAAGTTGTCTGTCCCTGGGCTATGCTGTGCTAAAACAAATTCCATCATGGGGACATTAAAATATAATCCATTTTATTCTATTCTATTAAATGAAGATATACAAATATACTCATCCAATACATTTTCCCCCCCACAATAACTTATATCTATGTGCATCTATTTTTGTAGCTGTTAAAATAATTTGACCTGCTTTTTTGTCTATTTGTTTATTTTCTTTGAAGTTCTCAAGAAACTTGAGGGTGGTATGAAGGAGTGTATTGTGTATGTGAGCAATTTCATCTTCCTAAATCTCAATATTATGATCACAACAAGTGTGGGCAAATTACAAGTCAGCACCAGTGCTACATTCATTGTTTTTCACTTTTATAATCACATCACCAAAAGTAGGTTATTGGTTTTACCAAAAGTATTTGGCAGTATTTTTAAACTGCAAACCTATAAAGTATTTTGATACAAAAAATACGATGCCATTTTTTTCCAACTAAATAAAATACAAATTTGTAAATACATCAGACATGCCTATCCCTGGCTGTTGGCTGCAGTAACTCAAGCTAGGTAGTACTTATTGTTTTGTGTTTATGTTAGTTTTGATCCAATTTGACAGCTTTGCTATGTTGCCCACCCAAAATTTCTACCAGCCCACCCAAATATAGTAGCCTAGCCTAGGTTAGAACCAGCCCTGCCCTGCATGGAGACATATTTTACAATAATAATGGAGAAAATGTTAGCAAAACTTTAGGTTTTTGTTAACGGAATCTCCCTCCCTCATTCATCTATTTGCGCAACAGCCCACATTCTGCGTTCAATCCAGAGAGACAAGTGAAATGTTTTTTTTTTTTTTTCTTTTAAGCGGACATCGCCATAGGCACGATATTTAGGCTACCTCTGTTAGGCCTACAAAAAGTTTCAAATTAAGGAGTATTTCCTGATCGGGGAAACCTTTTGGTCCGCGGTTCTATAATATCATTCAATTGTGCCGCAAATTAACAGACAGAAGTGGGGCGTAATTTAAATTCATGGCTCCGTAGACCAGCAATCTACTTGTCGAGGAGGCTCATAATTTGAGAAACGCTGCAGATCATAGACAGAGAAAGCTCTGGGAACAGAACGCAGGCATATGATTTTGTTGTCACGTGCTACTATGGAAAATGAACTTTATAAAGACTGGCTCGGCCAATAAAAAAAAAAGGAAAAAGGATGCCAGATGGCCAGTCCAGTCCTGCGTTCAGGAATTATTTAATTATTATAAGCAAAAGTGGAATGTGCACAATGTTTCATTTATCCCTCCTGATCGGGACGAATAAAACAGGTATTGGGGACGAAATAAGCTGTGTTGGAGTCAATAAGATAAGATGAACAGCCTATAGCAGTTATATTTGCCTTGCACTACAAGTCCTGACAAGTAGCTGTAACGTTATAGTGTGCTAACCTCCACAACCCAACAGTATTCTTAACAGTATTCTATTCTAGTATGCTAACCTCCACAACCCAACTGAAGGAACTGTAGGGGGCGATGTGGGTCGAGGTAGAGTGAGTGTGTGGCGAGCAGGCAGAGCCTTGGTCAGAAGGCTCAATGGTATGGAGTGATGACACAGAGATGGCAGGTTTCGGTGCAACACAAGTGAACTTTATTTGAGTTTCAATTCTTCTGTTCTTTTGTTCTTTACTTGTATGTGTGCTGCATCAAAGAGGAAACAAACAGAAAATGGAGTAATCAGTGAAATGGGGTAAATCAGTACAACACAAACAAACCAATTGACATTTGAACAATAAACTGAAATCATATGGCTATATAAGGTACAACTAAACAATACTTGACATCCCAAGTCAACCAACATCACCTAATCATCTCTCACATGGGACTCCAACACACCAAACCAACAAACAAAGACCTTAACTTTACACATGATGGCAGAGCCACTCTACAAACTGATAAACATCACAAAAGTCATAGTGAGGGTCATTAAAGTGATGACTTACATTAACTCAAAGACTAACACAGAGCAGGACACACTGGAGCGCTGGGTTGAGATGAACAAAAGAGTGAACTGAGGGCGAGCAAACAATTTATCCTGGTCTGAGCCCCTGCTCCGGAGCTACAGGATTTCCCAGCAGGTAAACTGGGTGTGGTTAGGTGGTTGGCAGAGCCAAACAATCCTGCAATTTCTCCACAGCACTTTCACCTCAAGCCTTCCTTACACTGACAAGACTTTGGAAAGATTTGCAAAGATTTGGAAAAGATTTTTGAAAGACTACAGTCTCAGACCCTCTCACATCTAAAGACAAGTAGTAGAGTTTTAAGTCACAGACTATGATTTTGCAATGACTAGGGATCTTGCAGGGTCACTATTTACAAGACTGCAACACGATTCCTTTAAATTATTACCCATCGTGAAATAGATAAACAGGAACTGCAAATTATAGCCTACTAAACTCAGTCGTATTTTCGTGTTTCTGCAGCATTGTTTCATGCGTGACATCCTTAACCGATACAGAGTTGTTCTGTCAAGTGGAAGAGCCGACTAAATATGTATAAGAAATGACCAATATGATAAGAATAACAAATAATTATAGGCTACAGCTGTGTCGGAGTCAATAAGATAAACAGCCTATAATTATACAGTTATACTTGCCTTGCACTACCATGCAGTCCATATTGACAAGTAGCTGTAATGTTATAGTGTGTTAACCTCCACAACCCAACAGCATTCTATTGTAGAATGCTAACATCCACAACCCAACAGTATTCTAACACTAATGCTTCAAGTGGGATTTGTACTCTCAACCTAAGAAACACCAGTACAAGGCATTATCCCACTGAGCCACTAACAATCATACACATTGGGCAGTCACATTCACATGGTGAAAATGTGTGTTGGTAAACACACAAGAAAAACTCCAAGCATACATTTGACAATAAAATGAAGGGCTTTCCTGAAAGAGTACACCTGAAATCTTTTTGAGATTCTGGGGCAATTAGACATTTGTAGAGAAGAACACTAATGGATGAAATATAAATATGATAGACTTAATGATGAAGGAAAAATAGTGAACAAAGAAGTTCCCCTAAATGTCAGAGTGTGTCGGCATTCTGATTCTTGGCAACTAATGACTGTGTTGATTGCCTGATGTCATTCAGGTGCTGTTCAATGGTGTGAATCTTCAATAACCAATAGTATTTGAGCTAGAGCCTAAAGCACTATCGGGGATTTGAACTCTCAACCTAACAAACACCAGCACTAGGCATTATCCCACTGAGCCACTGACAATCCTACATATTTGGCAGTCACATTCACATGGTGAAAATGTGTGTTGGCAAACACACATCAAGAAAATTCCTAGCATACATTTGACAATAGAATTAAGGGCTTTATAAAAAGAATACAGATCTGAAAATGTGCACTGTTAATGGTATCCACATAATGATGGTTGTTCTCCAAGGGAAAAAAGTACTCATATAGGAATATAGGTGATTATAGGAGAAATGGGCTGAGTGGTCGAACTTTATTGGTCTATATCTCTGAAATGGAACAACATATCCAAATTATTTTGATATCTTTTGTGAGGCTTTGTCTAAACATTGTCTGTGAGAATTTTGGTGAAGATTTGATAATTTTTGAAGCCTGTGAAACTTTTTATAATGTTTGGCTTTTCTCTGAAATTGTGGCAAAAGTAAACATTTTTAGAGCATAAGACAAGGATGAAAAAGATGCATCTATAAATGTAGAGATTAATATGATGAAAGAATTGTGAGTCTAGGTCAATCTGGTAAGGAGAAATAAGCATTTTTGACAAGAGCGCCACCTTTTGGGTGCAGTACCCCAAATTTTGGGTTATGGGTAGTAGGGGGTACTGGTAACAATACTTGAAAATGTGAAGTTTCTAGGACTTGCGGTTTATAGGAATATAGGTGATCTAGGAAAAAGTGGTTTAACTTTATTGGCCTATATCTCTGAAATGGAACAAAATATCAAAATTCTGAGCAGTAACTTTTGTGAGGCTTGGTCTAAACATTGTCTGTGAGAATTTTGGTGAAGATTTGATTATTTTTGAAGAGTGTGAAACTTTTTATAATGTTTGGCTTTTCCATGAAATTGTGTCAAAAGTAAACATTTTTAGACCATAAGACCGGGCCAAAAAGATGCATTTAAGTTTAGAGATTAATATTATGAAAGAATTTTGAGTCTAGGTCAATCTGGTAAGGAGAAATTAGCATAATTAACTTTTTTTTCCAATAGCGCCACCTTTGGGTGCAGTACCCCAAATTTTGGCTTCTGGGTAGAGGGGGGTACTGGTAACCATACCTGAAAATGTTTTAGTTTTGGAGTTACGGTTTAGGCTGCAGTATGACTTACAGAATTTTGGCCAAAAATGAACGGTAGAGAAACAATAGGGGTCCTGCAGCTACGCTGCTCGGACCCCTAATAATAGGAAAAACTAGTAAAACAATGGGTGCAAGCTTCGCTGCTAGGCCCCCAATTAGGTCTTAAAAATAATAGCCTAACTTAAAGGCACAGAAAATGTCCTTGCTTTAAACCTTGCATAGCCTAACCTATGTATGGTGCTACCAACTGCATGACAGGCCTATAAATATTTGCCTAGTGTCTCTGGTATCTTATTTCACAAATTGTTTCAGTAATTTAGACTACATACTTGGAAAAGGCAGTTAGATAGTGTTGGATATTAATATTCTTTTTTTATCAATTAGTAGTTCTAGCCAATTATGCAGGGGAGATACCGATTCATAACATCTGACTAAATTTATCTTATAAGGGGTCTGGGGAACACTGTGGGCAGGTGACTTTCCAAGCCTATGGAGTTTTGAATAATATTCAAACAAAGGTTAACGATAAATACCGTTATTAACCGGTTATCTAAAATTGAAAATGACGTTTTCACTCCGGAACAATTGGTTTTGCTCCCGTTTTCAGTTACGCCCTTCCAAAAACTGTGTTCGTTTCCGGTTTTCATTTTCATTCTTTGAACCGTTTCTAAGCCCTGCTAAAGATATTTGGCCTTTAATTGTAATTGGGGTTGAAGTAAAAACCTTCCAAATAATTGAATTGGATACCCATACCCAGTACTTAGTTACTGTCCACTAGTGTGTGTGTTTGCATGTTTATTTGTGAGGTGGTAGATTAATAATTGCATTCTTGTTATGTACATTTTAAATTGTTGTATTATAATCAATCCAAAAAGAATGTTTTGACTAAGAAGGTACTTACTTGACTGAGTCTTTATTGAATCAGATGGAAATGTTTTGACAGTCACAGTCATGGTTATCATTGCAACAATCCTGCATTAGAATCTTGTTTCAATTCAGATACCTAAATCTACCGATGGCTTATTTTGTATGACTAAATTTGTCCATATTCCCTCAAAACTCACTAGAAGACATCATTTGAGGGGTCATGTTTTAAAAATACCCCCAAATCATCAGAATCTTGTTTCAATCCATATAACCTAAACCTATTGATGGCTTATTTTATAAATGTATCCATATTCCCTCAAAACTAACTAGAAGAAATCATTTGAGGGGTCATTTTTTAAAAGAATTCTCTGGGGGAACATACCTCCAAACCCCCCTAGAATTGCTTGACACTGTATAATTTAAGTACAGACTACACAGACTGTATAGTGATTACACAGAGAAAGAAATTCACATATTAAGACATAAAAGTGATAAAAGTAGGACGCACCAGAGCTAAATGGCAAGTGTCATAACAAAAGGTGTGAACACTTATGTAAATAGATATATTTCAGTCTTCTGTTTTTTATACATTTACAAAACACTTCCTTTTTTTGTGGGGTGTTGGAGTATTGTTTGTAGATTGATGATAAATAAATAATTTAATCCATTTTAAGATGAGTCATAAACATAACAAAATAAACAATGAAACCTAACAAAATGTGGAAAAAGTGAAGCACTGTAAATACTTTCTATATGCACTGTATCTTAAGCTTGTTGTATTAAAAGCCCTAAGCTTATTATACCCTCAATGGCACTCCATTTGCACTTTGCACGTGTGCTGCCACCAGCGCTTAGTGGTTCAGTCATATCGAGAACATGTTTGTCATACATCCTGCATAGTTTGGGCTTGCAATTAATAATGCTTTTCAAGATATTGATGCCCAAACATGGCTACCCAGATAATTATATTATTTCAGTTGTACAGCATGAAAAACACAAGGGCTAGAAAATTGGAAGACATAGGATTTGAACAGAAATATTTTACAGGCCTTGATTTTGGGACCCAGTCATGATATAGGCAAGGTATAACAATGCGGCACCAACCTTATGTGATTTTTTACGTAATGAACCTGTACCGGACGTATTCAATTATTTATTGTTATTGCTGTGACCGTTGTTTCACCAGTTAGTTGTACATTTTCTGTAAAATCAGTGGCTGTGGAGAGGCTCTTATCACTCACCAGAGCCAAACCTGTAGCACCCAAAAGTGGACTGCAGTTTGTTTATTGCTATATGGCAGGGGTCGGCAATCTTTTCTCTTGAAAGGGCCATTTTTTTGACCAGAAATAAAAATAAATCTGTCTGGGGCCGCAAATATATTATTTCGATTTATTTCAAATTATACCATTTGAAATAAATCTTTACAGTATCTTTATTAGCTTCAGGCATATGGCATACGCCCCATACTCTGCATATGCTGTATTGTACAGTATAATATTTTCACAAAATGTTAATGTGTTGGGAGGGACTATATGAAATTGTTAAAAAATATTTTATAACTTCCATTTTTAGAGAAAGCCAGGGAGCCACTAGAGAGGAGCTAAAGGGCTGCAGGTTGCCTACCCCTGCTATAGACCCTTTCAAGAGTTCCATTATCAGCATCATAGTTGGCCCGGGCCCCACAAGACTTCCTTTTTAACATTCCATATGTTATCTTAATGCAGAGGAAGTAGATTGGGGCCCAAATAGAACGTTCAAGCATTGTTTTTGTTTTTATTGATGAAAGGGTCTATATGGGAAACACACATGGAGGCTTCAGGACGGCACCCAGGGCTAGAGCTCCATCCTACTGTAGGCCAGCATCCAGTGGCAGGCTCCTTGCACACTTTTGTCGGAGGATCCTGTTGATTCCCACAGTCCTGTGACCCGGCCCTGGTGAAAGGAGTCTTTGTGGCGGAGCTTAAAGGCTCTTTTAAAGACACAAGAGGCTGACTTGTAAAGCAGTGAGCAAATAGCAGGGGCTGCAACACTCATCTCTGTCTCAGGGCTTCGGTTGCGTCCGCATGCTCACCTCCACTCGGGTCACTGTTGGCCCACACACACACACACACGTGCGCTTCCACCATCAATACCTAGTATGTGCTGTACAGGGTATGTGCTTCGGTTAACAAAACAATGAGGGTCTTAGATATGCACATTTGGAATTAGAAGAGAGATTGTAACTTTAGTAACTCATTTTTAAGTCGATGCGTCATTGTTTTATAAGATCTCTCTGACTGGTTGGACTACAGTGTTGATTCTCTCTTGTCGCTTGCTTTGTTTTGTTTTTTCTCAAAAGACGTCAGCGCGAGTCCACTTTCAGCTCCTTTGGCAGAACAGAGTACTAGCAATGCCAAGGTCAAGGATACAGTTCAGGTTAGGAGGACAATCAGACTGAATCAACTTGTCCAACCAGTTGGAAAGGGCATTTTCATAGTTAAACCATAACCTACTTTAACCTTTGGGGTGGTGGTGGGGTTGAGTGTTAGCCTCCTTCTAACACTTTTTGCCTGGAGTGTTTGCCTTGGAGCCTGGACTTGACAGCTTGGGGTGAGTGTGGGGTTGAGTGGCTCATTTTTCTTAGCCAGAAAGTCAGGGTGATGCCATCTATCTCCTCCATAGCTGAAATGTTAATGGTAACCTAGAGCAGGGGTGTCCAAATGTTTCTTTTGACGGGGGCCAGATTAGGTATTTAAAGTTTATTATCGTAAGTTTGTTGTATTAAAAGCCCCAAGTTTATTATACCCTCAATGGCACTCCTTTGCACTTTTTCCAGTAGGGCCAGTGTCCAGTGTGCTGCCACCAGCACTTAGTGGTTCAGTCATATCAATGTTCCATCATGTTTGTCATACATCCTGCAAAGTTTGGGTTTGCAATTAATAATGCTTTTCAAGATATTAATGCCCAAACATGGCTACCCAGATAATTATATTATTTCAGTTAATTTCAATTACAGCCTGAAAAACACAAGGGCTAGAAAATAAAGACATAGGATTTGAACAGAAATATTTTACAGGCCTTGGTATTTACTATTTGCTACTAATTACTATGAACAGTCAGAAATTAGGTGAAATGTACCAAATCAAAACGCTGTCTCATCATGTTTTGAGAAAGAGGCCACAGGCCGAGGGATCTGAGAATCTGAGGGAACTCTCCTCCAGTTGAGCTACTCCTGCCAGTGGTGAGAGTGGGTCATAGAGTGGAGAGTGCTGTGTTATTGCTGAGACGTCAGTAATATCAACAAATGACCCAAGCGTAACCTTCAGTTAGAAAATCAGACTGAGTGGCCTTTGGGTGGTCACTTGGACCAGAAAGTGCTCTCCACTGTAAAAAGAAAGGGAGAGAAGAGCTCTCCACTGTAAGGCCTTGTCTCTCATGAACCCCTATGCTGCTTCTACTTGGTTTTACAGTAGCATATGATTGCATTTTACTGTGAGTCATAGGCAATGCCTCAAACCACCTACTTTCACACTTTCACACACATATTAGGTTATAGTGCAGTATATAGTGGAGATATTGGAACAATTACTAACCATCGAAAAGTGGGCACAACGTGAGTAAGTGCACAGTGCACACTAGCAATGTACTGACGGAAGTATGCGGTTTGAGACACAGCCATAGTATGCATGGGGAAAAACTGTGATGGCACCAACCATGCCCAGGTAGTTCTCAGCACCCTAGAGCCCAAACCTAGTGCCACTTCTGTGCCCTGAGGCAGCCTCGTGACTCTGCTCTCTCATTCTCCGTCACCGTCTCTCTTCCTGTCCTGTCTCTCTTTGCCTTTGCCCGCACCTAGGCACTCCTCCACCAGACAATTTCTCACAGTAATTAAGAGAGTGTTGTGTCTCTCCACAGCCCTCCCCACCTCCCTGATCCTCCTGTTTTTACGCAACAACCTTGACCTCAGCCCCTTAAACTTGAGTCTTTCAGCTCACACGAGGCATCCTCATATCGACTCCACTTTCACTGCTAATCCCTCCACCATGGAGGACTGCCGTGCTTATGTAGATGGAACCGCTCAGATGGAGCATCACACCTTCTTGTTCATGATAGTGGAATTAGTGTGTGTGTGTAGTATGTCTGTGCATTGTGTGTGTGTGTGTACAGTATGTGTGTGTTTAGTTGAGACACAGAATGCATGTTGTTAAGGCTAAGTGAAGGTTAGAATTACAAGGGAGGAAGTGAATTTTAAGTTTCCTTGTTGTCCTTTGAGACCATGACAATGATGTACTGTCAGAGTTTCTGTGTTGTTCTAATGCTTCATACCTTTGAGGTAATGCGTGTCATTGGAAGCCGGGATTTTCTCTGTCATATAAGAAATCCTACCTGACATGATGCATCCAGGCAGTATTAATTTCTCTCTGAAGGAGAATTCATTTCTTGGGCAAATGTGAAGGCGTATTGGTTGTTGTTTGACAAATTGCTCTCAACTAAAGTGATAAGCATTAGGCCCATTCTGGAGGTGCCATGTGTTCATATTGCTATTTGGGTTACATTAATCATCAAGCAGCAGCTGCAGCATCACTTAATGTAACCTGTGTGTGTCTGTGTGTGTCTTTGTGTGTGTGTGTGTGTGCGCGTGTGCAAGTAGACAGTCAGTAATTGACTAGGTGTATATGTGGCTATGTCCTGGCCTAATCAGCTTGTGGTGTGTTCTCTAATGGTGAGGGGCAGCAGTGGTGGCTTGAGTTTCGTCGGAGAGGATCGTATGTCCGCCGACCTGTATCATAGCCTGTCAGGACCAGGGCCGGGTTACTGTAATAGGAGATGACCGTTCTCGAGCGCTGGGGCGACACCAGGCTTTGTCTCCCCGAGCCCAACTCCTCTCCTCTCCGCTCCTATGGAAACGACAGGGCTATCAGTCCCATCCTTTCCAATCAGCGCGTCCCTCCAGTTCCTCGCGTTACACACACACACACACACACAAACACACACACACATACACTGATGAGTACACATGCATTGCCCCTCATCTCACTTTCAGTTGATCATATTCCCTGCAGCCATTGTTCTGCCATCTCCACAAGCCTTGTACTGGTCGTCTCAATCACCCGTCCGTCCTTGTGTTCATGCCACAGGATTTGTTGTTATCGTCTTCGGCCTTAGACTATGTCCTTGTGGTGGTGAAGGTGAGACGGTTGTCTGGTGCAGTGTACATTTAATGCAAACTCCCCTGAGCCACTACCTGCATTGTGTTCTGGCAGAAAATTGTAAACCTTATGAAACCTAATATGCTGAAGTAGTGAGTATCCCGGAGTCTTTTATCTAATAATCAGCAGAATGTTATGTCCATGGAAGCCTGGGTTTTAGAGGGTGAAGTGCCTGCGTGCGTGCGTGCCTGCGTGCGTGGGCGAGTGTGTGTGTGTGTGTGTCCTGCACTGTATGTGTGTGGATACAGTCTCATGGCCTGATGTTTTATTCAGTGGCAGAAGATGGAAAATTGCCCAGCAACCCTAGAGAGAGGCCAAATGAGTGACTGTGTTGGGGACCAGCATGTCCCCCACCGATGCAAGCGCACACACACACACGAGGACGTTGGAAGGTCCAGAGATTTGCCATGTATTATGCATGCCACCCTAGTCAGGCCCGCTTAATTATACATGCTATTATGTGATTGGGTTCAGCCATGTCCGACACCCAGTCACATCCTGAAACGCGCCACAGAAGCCTGGTGCCGAGACAGGAGTGGCTAGCCTACATGTTCCGTTGTTCTGCAGGTCAATAGCATCATTGGAGGGTAGTGTGCGTTTGCAGTCCAATGTTTTTATCCCCCCAATCCAGACATTATTGCTCTCAGCTTCTGAGCAGGGAACGAACGCACGTCTGGCCCATTAACAGTGATGAAGAGAAGACCGTTCCGTGCGGACACATTCATTCTGTTGCGCTCATCAGTGAGGATGTGATTCATGGCGCTAAATCCACGTTCGCACTCTGGTAATATGTAGGCCTATACAATGTATGTGCATGGGGACCTGAGACTGCCGACAGTTCGGTTTTTAATCATTGACGGGGTTGTCCCCCTCGAGGATGAAATTCATTCAGCAGAGGGAGGGATGTAAAAAACATTTTTTAAACCCCCAACAAATCGCACCCTGTCTATTATGATCCCTTGGTTGACATTCAAACCCTGGGTGGGTATGTTTCAGGAAGTACAGACTATAGTAACAGACCACTTCAATTTGATTTGTAACTTTTTTTTTTTTTTTTTTTTCTTAAAAGCCTAGGAAATTATGTTCTTTGCGATATGATAAAATAAGATCCATGAAAATGAGGTTCAGGCTTGGATTTGAAGTCTAATGCAAACCAAAGGTGGTGTCGATGCAGGCTAAGCTGTAGCAGTTGCAGACTACCTCTCTCAAAATCCATTTCCAGATGTCCTACTTTCGAATGTCTGTGTAATTTCCATATCAATAGCAAGCACGCACTGGGGACGGAAGGACTCCAACGGCAAATGCTACCACCATTTGTCTCCTTCTGATCACGAACCGCATGAAAACCCAAAACAAATCACTCGGAACACCTTTTCTCCCACATTACTGTTGAGGCTGTTATTAATCTCAATGCCGTATGCAGAACAACTCACGGCTTCACTCATCTATTAAAATGCCAGCTGGTCAAGGTTGGGAGTAATTATGTAGATTGGAACATAAATGTCATCCCCTGATAAACTGGGAGAAAACAGGCCCCAGGTTGGCATGTTTTGTTTGTTTGTTTGTTTTATTTATTTATTTATTTATTTATTTACTTACTTACTTACTTACTTACTTACTTACTTTTATATATAAGGCAATGGGCCTCACCCATGTGGATCCAGCATAGGGGCATTTGCAGGTGTACTGGGGTGGATGACTGCATCTTGTTTAGCGTTGACAGACTGCCCCACACACTCACACACACAAGTTCTACCTCCTTTACAAAAAGACACACTCATCCCACCTCCTTTAGAGAGACTGGCCTAGAAACCCCATGAAGCATTATTAGATCCTTAGTCTCCTTGGACCTAAGAATAACTTGTTCAGCCATGTGTGACGGCTGAAATATGGGGGCCAGATGTGGACCTCTCCAACTCCCTGCACCCCACCCCCCCCCCCAAAAAAAAAAAAAAACCTCCTTACATGCTTTCAGTCTCACTCTGCCTGGCTGCTCTTCACACGGTCACTGCCCAGCTATGGAAACCCATAGTGAAATGCACTGTTGGCAGGGAGGGAACTGTGTACCTTTTGATGTATGAATTTACACGTGTTTTGGTGCACTCTTCAGTGTTTGCTAGTAGTATTGCTTTAGTTTTGTATCACTTGGTCAAGCTCTACCATTTTCCCCATCCTTACATTTACAAACAAACACTTCACCTCAGAAAGATGTCAGACTTTGCCACCCCCACTGGTCACCAGTTGCAAACCCTGTTTCCAGACTGTAATGTCAAGTATGCTGACAGTTGGGCAGAATATTTAATAACCCTGATGATTGGGTTGATCAGGGACCTTGACTAAATGACATTGCAATCATCAGAAGGATACAGGCTATCCCACTTCCCCTTCCACCCACCCACCCTCCCACAAAGGAAATGGAAGCATACAACCGAGTCATGTTCACTTGATTTAGGAGCGATGAGAGACCCGCAGAGGAGAGTGATCCATCATCCTGATGTGCAGTGCAGCAAGTGAAGCCGGTACCTGAGATTGAAAGGATTGAGCATCCTGGCAGTTCTTTTGCTCAGGCTACGGTGACGCAGCCATCTGATAGGTGGCTGAGAGAATACCCAAAATGACCTTGAGGAATACCCAAACGGCCTTGAAGAGCTTGAGTAGAGGAAACAAGAGATGACAGGAGTGGAGGAGGATTAAGTAGGAACATAGGAAATGAGGAAATGAGTTTGTTGAAAACTAGGATGGCATCCGTCATGGTCTGTTGAGTTTGAAGGAGATGAGCTAGTGCTCTGGGCAGTATGCAGTCCCACCATTGTGCTCTCCTTCCCTTATCAGGGAGACAGGGAAACAAGCTGCAGGGGCGAAGCAGATGACAGTCGCAGAGACTGATCAAGTGCTCCAATAATTACAGAATCACAATCCTGTAAATGGCCAAAGGTGGTCAAGTAGTAATTGGCAGTGGAAGTGGCTCTTGAAGGTTAACTCAGGAGACGGTGGAAAAGCTAATTGAAAAACCGTATCTTGTCAAATATGAATTTATATTTATTCATATAGCTGTTGGTATCATCCAGAGTGAACTGTTGTAATTCATTGTGTCTGCTTGGTAGTAGAACATTTGCTAACCTTCTTTGCGTGTGCTAACTTAACATTCAACCCAGTGAACCTTAGTGGTGATTTACAAAAGATGAGCAGTCAAAACCCTGTCTGTGGAAAATGTAGGCTGTAAACAACTGTTAAGCTTACATGTAGGCTATGTGCTGGATTTCCTTATCTATTTCTCTGTGTGAATGCGTGTCAGACTGTTTCCCTTCATTGGCGATTACCTGAAGGGTCTTGGTTGATTTTGCTTGGGTCATCAACCCATATTGCATAGCCAATATATTTTTCTTGCAACTTCGAATGCCTGTGCTGACTTCCTAGCTAACCCCCACCCCCACCCACTCTTAAAGGTATGGATTCTTCTCATAGTCAGGAGGGAGATGCCCAGCTTTTATCTTTTCAATCTCTGAGTTACTTTCTTTCGCTGACTGTCTACTTTTAAAGAGTACGGTTTAGCATCCTCTCTCTCTCTCTCTCTCTCTCTCTCTCTCTCTCTCTCTCTCTCTCTCTCTCTCTCTCTCTCTGCCAAGATTAGATGGACAGTGCTGCGACAAGGCTGTCTTTGAAGGCTTAAATGTTTACTGTGTAGTGTGTATGTCTTTATGATGATGCTCTCAGCTTCAAAGCACCACACAGGGCTTAAATTTCACTGCGGGATTGCGGGTATTGCGCATAATTTGTTCAAGTCCCGCAACTCTAGCCATCATAATGCGAGAAATTCCCGCATACACTTTTACAGCCTGTGTTTACTACCGAGTTGAATTGAACATGGCCTCATGCAGACGCAGACACACACACACACGGAGAGAGAGAGAACCACTTTGCGCTTACGCAAATAGGCTACTACGCAACCATGGCAAACTTTTACATCTGGAAAGAGCTCCTTGGTAACTATCCTGCTAGCTCAGGTCACGTCAACACTTGATCCCAGAAAGATTGAACTTGTTAGTTTTTTGAACACTAATTTTATCTAATAACATAGAAAACATAATGAATTTCATCCACATATCCTTATGCACTATGCACAACTTTTATTCACTAGCGACTAGCCTAAAACCGTCAGGCTGAAGGGAGGCTAATTACTCTCACGTATTTTCTTAAAGTGACAGGCACTCAATTACACCTACTCATCACCAATGTGCACTCTATTAGACCTACACAACACATTAAAGATATGCCCAAGTGTTATAGCTTAAACGTCAATATGAAGCATTCAAATTACTAAATATGTTTAGCCACTAGTAATTACTAGTAAAATGCTATACATTATTAACTACTACACTATATAAATTAACAAATATATGAAATAGCCATAATTTTCAGTGTGTGTGTGTGGAGAGTGTCAAGCAGAATCTAGGATGTCCACTGTTGTGAATGATCCCACTATATTACTGATGACGTCAGGGTGTTGGGGGGCCCCAAAATCAAACACTTTTAAAAAGTATCGAAGAAGTATCGAAATTGAAATCCCCCCCCCTAAATTGTGTAAATCCCCCCTACATGAATAACCTAAGGGGGGAATTCCCCCCCATTTTGAAAAATTAATTTTAAGCCCTGCCTCAGTATCCCTGAGAGATATTGACCGAATGAAATTAGCATGATGTAGATCCTCAAAATGTAAGAAGGACAACTCTGAACAGATTCTGGTTTTAAGGATGACCATAGGATGACCATTTTCAGTGGCTCTCCCAGTCACCTTTGCTCCGTAGTTGTAATTGGTTGTGTAGACACACTTCAGGAAATGCTTATTTTGGGAATTTGGGATTTGTTTTAGGAAAACCACTGTGTTCTAAATGTAAATGTGTTGGAAATGTTGACTCTTTGCATGTTTAACTACTACTCCCTCTTCTGGAGTTGTGTACTTTAACACTACCCAGTGTTGTTGACCGACTGTGTGTGTGTGTGTTCCTGTGTGTTTGTGCAGGAGTTGTTGGGTGTGCTTTGCCACAGACGAGGATGACCGGACGGCGGAGTGGGTGCGCCCGTGTCGCTGCCGTGGCTCCACTAAGTGGGTGCACCAGGCGTGCCTGCAGCGCTGGGTGGACGAGAAGCAGCGCGGTAACTCCACGGCCAGAGTCGCCTGCCCACAATGCAATGCGGAGTACCTCATCGTCTTCCCAAAACTCGGTATGCCCACCATACAGCTTTTCAATTTAGTGATGCTGCTTGATGGAATTGTATATCGATGAGTCATTTTATTTTTTTGTCTCTCTCTCTCTCTCTCTCTCTCTCTCTCTCTCTCTCTCTCTCTCTCTCTCTCTCTCTCTCTACGGAAAGATTAAACAAAGTGCGTATATACACACAGCATGTCTAGAGGACTTATCTAGGGTGGTGTCTCATCCAGAGTAAACCAACCCTAAACAGGAGCTATTTGATTTGCAACTTTCTTCTTAAGTGTTAAGAAGAAACTACTGATTGCTTGCTATGTCAGAAATTGATTCAAGGGAAATGCTGATCACAGGAAGTATACAGTACTATAGAACAGTGTTTCTCAAAGTGTGGTCCGCAAGCTATCCCAAGTGGTCCGCGAGCAGACGTGGTAAAATATAATATAGATGAGTTGTTTGCAATATTGAACCAACTTATGTAAATCCAAACAGTTCTGCAACACTGCCTTTGTAAGCTACACCAGTTTAAATCATATGAATCCTGACACAGTAAACAAGATGCAAAGACCAGAAGCAAGGTGGTTCAGTGAGTAGGCCTATTGTGTAATATACTGTTGAAGTAGATGTACTGTTTTTTTCTTTAGCTAGTTGGTCTGTGATTTTTTTTTTTTTTTTTATTATTGCTTAAGTGGACTTTGGTCTGAAAAAGTTTGAGAAACACTGCTCTAGAACAATGAATCTACACACAAATGTGTGCGTGTGTATTATGTAGGAAAGTAGGATGTCCACTTTATACCTAACATTTGTCCAGACTTATTTACCGATTGACTTATCCCACCCAAGCACCCCATCCAGTTCATCAGGATGTAATGTGTTGATGATGGATGTTTACTGTAGTAAATGGTTGATCAGTCACCATGGAGCAAAATGCCACAGTGGCCCCTGGCCTGTCGCTCTCTAATGAGAGTCCAATGAGAGAGTGTTGTCCATGCTGCCACCCACTCAACAAGGCTTCCATGACGTCAGTATGACGAAGGTGCTGCCCGTCACCCAGGCCTGCGTGCTTAGTCACCGCCAGGAAGATGAACGTCTTTTTTTCCCCCAGTTTTGTTCGCACACGGTATTAGCACCTGGATCTCCGTGGCTTGACAGCCTTCTCTGTCCTCTATGTACTGTGCCGAGGCTGGCTGTGTCCTAATGAAACTGTCTGCACACCCCCCGATGTCTCGCCCCCTTCATGTGTGAACAGCTGTTTATGAATGTCATCCTGCTCTATATAATTGGTTACTGTCCTTTCAAAGACACAGTGGGCTATCATGTCTCTTTCGTCGGATTTGCGCACCGCAGGATGTGTGTGCTAAACCGGACTCGATTTACATGTGAACTCCCCTTGCATTGGTGAGCGGTCCCCCAAGGATCTGTTCTGGACCTCTGTGAGCCCTCTCTCTGATATCAAACCGATAAACAATGCGAGTGGACAAACAGTCTCGAAGCAGCTGAGGACGTCCAGGAAGCCTCACCTTGGCACTGGGCACACACACACACACACGCGTCGGCCGGAGTATTTATAGCCCAGGGTTTGTCAGTCACTCTGAGCTATTAAAAGTGAGCCCTGATTCAAATCAGGGAGCGGTAGAGTAGAGTGCCCTGACCCAGGGCACTGAGCACCCCTAGAGGATCGAGTCTTTCTCTTTCACTCGAGTTCAGTGTCCAGAGCAGTGGTTGCGTCTGTGGCAGAGCTTTGTACTGTATGCTGTGTTGACGGGTGTTTTGCATTTAGCTGTTGCTTGCTCTTTCGCAACTGCATTCAGACCAAAGGGTGCTACTGGTGGCCCCCCCCAGGTCAGCGCCACCGCGGACTCGAATGTTATTAAGTAATGAATTATTATGACACTTGGTGCTGCCGTATTACGATCATCTTAATGTGGCAAAAATATTACAATATCATACTCTACTCCACCTCTACTAATTAGTAAAGTTACTAAGTCACTCTAAATAAATTCTGTCTGCTTTGTGCGCACACCAAAGATACAGAACATAATGATTGTGTCGTTTCCATGACGACTCCCATCAGCGAGGGCTCTTTTTGGTGGTATCGCTGCGCAAAAAGGGAACACCTGCTGCTCACTAAGGTTCATGACATGTCATGGCCTGGTGCGCTCGCTTCCTTCAATGACAATGGCCATTTACCCTGTCTGACTTCACTGATATCATTGTCACTGTGATTGTGGTGATAGAAATTCACCTCAGGCCCCTTTCGTTTCCTTCTATTTGTATAATAGAGGTGGACATTCTTGTTGAATGTCATCTCTTGTTGAACCTAATCTGTTGACATCATTAGTTGTGCAGGGAATATAAATGTAATTTTTCTCCCTTTCTCCTTGTTCTTTTTTTCCTCTGTGTCCCCTTACTGGTACACACACACACACACACACACACACACACACACACACACACACACGCAGGCAGGCAGGCACAGTGTCTCCTCTAATCTCTCTCCTTTGTGTAACCATCTGTATCGAGTGTACCCAGACTTTGGGTGAAAACCATCATGCTGGATGAATACCGCAAAAGGCTCTTCGCAGACACCCTACCCTAATTAGATTGCCAGTGTTCCTCTTCTTGTGTCACTAGTGCACCAGCATTTCCCCCCCTTTCAACTCCAAACTAGAGAAAAGCAAGTGAGAGAAAAAGTGAAGGGCACTTGGCTTTGATGTCCTTAAACTAAGGGCAAGAAACCACCAGATCATTCTCGACTCTAGTTAAGTGTTATTTTGAAGACAACAAGTGAGACAGATCGCAGAACAGAAACCCAGAGGTGCTGCTTTTTGGTTGAGAGTTCTTATCTTTCAGTGTGCTGTGGAGATTAGGTATATACGCCGAGGGGAGAGCGGAGAAGACAGAGAAGGCTTTGGAAGGTCGTGGAAGAGGGGAGTTCGAGAGACGATAAAGAGAAAGCAAGGGCTGGATAGGACGAATCTTGGCAGAAAGATGTGTGCACTGACTGCTTGGTTCACAGCTGCTGCTCCTGCTGTTGCCGTTGAATCACCTCAACCGACACTACAACCCCCCAAAATGTCACACAGCCCAGAGGGAGCAGGGAATGCAGTGCCACATCCGCAGACTGAGCATCAGCATCAGCAGTGACGTCTCCCTAATCGTGCAGGGAATGCTCTCTAAAAAGGTCATAATGTCCGTCAACCCGAGGAAGGAAAAAAGGTGTAGGTGTGTTTGGCATCAGGAAATACATGTGTGCTTTTCCATCTTGTGTGTGTGTGTGTGTGTGTGTGTGTGTGTTTCCGTTTCCAGAACACCTCGGATGTTACACGGAGCTCTGCACTGCCCAGTACCAGTCCAGTGTTATCACGCACTGTGTGACGTAAATCAAAAGCTGGCTCACAGACCCATTGTGTTGGTGCTCCAGCAGTAAAGAGGACTTTTGGCCCACAACCACGCTTGTGCTGTCAAAGTGGAGCTCTTGAATGCTGTCGTGGAAGGTTGCGTTGAGGGTTGACTCATTCTACTGTACCATGGAGCGGCCACAACAGCTGCAGTGCAGCCACTAACTAAATGGGATTGCCCACAGTAGTGCGCAGTTCACCCAAGTCAGTGTACAAGGAGGCCATGACAGATTGTACCGTAATGTCCCGACTATTAACAAAAGTTTATACATTGATTTTGCAAAATTTCTTCAGCTATGAGGTTAGTAGTCGGAGGCGGAAATGCTTTCTTCTCCTCGTTGTGATTAAAGCATGTTCTGTTTCTGATTTAGTGGGCTATTGGGCACTGTGGTTAATACAGGTGCGGTTAATACATGTTTTTTTTTTTTTTTTTTTTATTTGTTTTATTTGCATAAACACTGTCCTGCGGTAATACATGGGAAATTACTGTATGTGTGCTTTGTCAGTTTGTCCTTGGTGGTGCCACGTTGGTCCCCTGTCTGTGCTTTAATTGGGATGTTGCTGATCATGCGTTCAGTACTGTGGGTGTGGTGTTGCACAGCGATGCGGAATCTGTGCCACTGCGGGTCGCGCCGTTTGCCAGGGAATGCATCCGCACTTTCAGGGCATTGTCTTCATTAGGATGGCTATTTGGCTCTGGATCTCCTCCATGAGACAGACTCTCGGCTCATAACACCAGGTAGAGTCCGCTGTTCTAGGCTCCCAGTGATCTTCCCCTGGCAACAGAGGTGGCAGACCAGGACAGAGTGCAACAATAGTGCCAACCCTTCTTCCCCTCTCGCAAAATGGCCAGCGTATTGGAACTGGGCTCTTCTAAGTACCCCCACTCCCACTACCACCCCCCACACCTCCTTTCCATCTCTGCCCAATTTTCTTTCTCTCCTTTCTTTCATTTATAATTATCTTAATTATGGGAAGTGTTGCCAGGAGCTGGAAGAAACTGTTTCAGCTTTTTCTTGTGCCAGTAACCATTAAGCATGACCCAGTTCCCCCGGGGGCCAGCCATGGCGTAATGCTTAGGCAGGGAGAAAGCGGAAGAGATTGCGACAGCGCCAACCCAACCTGACCAGGCCAAATGAATGGCCTCCGGTGGAATCGATGGGTTCTGGCCGCGCACACACACACACACACACACACACACACACACACACGAGTCTGTGTTCTGTCTAACATGACTTGGGTTTTATCAGGGAGCTCTTAGTGTTGAATTTTCGAGAGTGGACATTTTATTATTTTAAATGTTATTTATTTATTTATTGTGCTCTCACTTTTCTAGATTCAGCGCAGTGGTGCTGTTTATAGCACCCTCGCTAAATAGAAACGAGGTGAACATATTTAGACATGGGCCCAGATTATGTGGCCGTACGGGGTGAACTCTTTTTTCAACTCTGCGCCTTGTGCCAACGCTACCGACGAGCCATAGAATAAAAAAAAATATTTATTTTGACTTCCCAAAACCTCCCAGTTCCACACACCCACAGTGACTCATTGCATAAATAGAAATGTTGGGAAACCAGACCGGTTAACCAGCAGCTTGCTGGTGTGTCTGACTCTAAGAATAGAATTAAGGAGTCCACAGGTAGTTTGTGAAGACCTTGGCTGTCTATGTGGACATACTGACTGCCAGTCATTGTGTGTGTGTGTGTGTGTGTGTTTATGAATACAGAAGAGAGGATGGGTAGATCGGTGCCAGTTCGGACTCCCCTCTAATGCTTATCAAGGCAGCAGCGGTTCTGCAGCACCATGGCAACTGAGCCGTGAGTACCATCGCCACGGTGCCACGCAATCTGCTTTCCTTTTAATCCAGAGACTGACAAATACAAGCCCTCATCAGGGATGCCTCCTCAGGCGGGTGATGAGTCTCTGGCTTCAATATGGATGCTACAGCATTGTGTGTGTGTGTGTGTGTGTCTTTGCACATGGTTTTATTTTGGGTGCACACCTGCGCCAAATCCTCGGAGACTCCTGTTATTAGCGTGATTGTCTGTTGGACATGAGCCCAATGTGATGGGCAACAGTGGGGACAAATCTTGGCCACATTTAGCACTGCCTGCCTCATTGGTAATGCGTTTTCAACCACATCCCTGGCTCGGTACAGCTTTGTGGTTGGTTGTGTATTTGTGTGTGTGTGTGATTGAATATGTGTGTTGAATGTGTGTACGTTTGAAGCTAGGAAGGCTTTCCACCAGATTTTGAAGGGTCAAATTTCTGCCCATTTATCCAGAGAAGTATTTGTGAGGTCACACACAGCACACAGTGAGGTGAAGCACACACTAATCCCGGCGCAGTGAGCTGCCTGCTACAACAGCGGCACTCGGGGAGCAGTGAGGGGTTTGATGGTATAGAAAACCCTGCTCTCTGCCAGCCAATCGTGTTCTTCTGTACCCGAATCACTTAAACATGTCTTTATGGTTGTTTTTCAGCGTTTAGGCTTGGGGTAGTGAAGGGAAATCTTAATGCTTCAGATATTGTGGACAAATTATATGCTTCAAACATTTTGGGAACAGTTAGAGGAAGTCCTTTTTGGTTCTAGCATGACTGTACCCCAGTGCACAAGGCAATAAAGAGATTGTTTTGAGAGTTTTGTGTGGAAAAACTTGACTGGCTCACAGAGAACAGGTTCCTCTGTGCCATTAAACACCTTTGGGATGAACTACAAGAGAGATTACAGGCCAGGCTTTCTTGTCTGAGGTCGGTGCCTGACTTCTGCTGTTACTCTAAATAAGCAAGTAAAAGGGGAGTTAGTGTGCAGGTATTCCTTGAGCTGTAAAATCTTGTGGAAATCCTTCCCCAAAAGAGTAGAAGCTGTTACCACTGCAACTGGGGGGACCAACCCTATATTGATCCCTGTGGGTTGAGAATGGGATGCCAGCGAAGTTCCTCTGGGTGTAATGGCAACTGGCAATCTAATGTATCTGGCAACTGGATCCTGTTAATCAGTTCCTGTCCCGTCCAGTCTCCTGTTACCCGATCAGCTTTCACGCTGCTAATAGCCCAGTCCCTTTCACCAGACAGTGCTAGTTTACCAAGTAGATTCCACATCACCAACCAACAGGGCAGAGGGCCTCAATTTGGGCAGCGCTGCAGCCAGCCTCCCCCCTGGTGCAGGACTCCACCTTCAGCAGACGGAGGGTGGGGGGGGGGATGGGAGAGTTATTTATAGAGCACGGTTAGGGCCCCCCCTCAGTGTGAGGAAATCAGGTTGCCTTCTCGTAAATATTGCATGCTTTCCTTTGAGCCGCTGTGGAATGTGAGCTCGTTCCAGGACGAGGAGGATGAAGAGAGGCAATGAGACGAAGGTTAGCATCAGCTCTCTGCTCTCCTCTTTAGTCTGCCTGCTTAGGTTGGCACCCAAGCCTGTAAGAACGCGACCCCGAGTGTTTACCCGTTATTTGCCAATAGGGTCATGAGAGGCATTTGAAGAGTTTTGCCTGGAGTGGAATGTGTAACAACACTGGCTGATGGATTAGGTTTAGACACACACACACACACACACACACACACACACAGAGGAAGAGAGGAAGAGAGGGAGAGAGAAAGGGCGCTTTAGATACCTCCTTCTCTGTGGGTTTATATTGATGTGTATTGGGAAAGAAGTCTGGCAGTGGACTGAAGGTCATGCTCCCTGGAAGATGTGAGTAATATGACATTCCACCCAAAGTGGGCCTTTGATCATCCCCAAAGCCTCGGTTATTTTTGCCCTGAGCCCCGCAGAATGCAGATGGAATTTCATCTCCGTTTAAGTCAGCAACTCCCCTAAAACGCATACTGAGTGTTTCATGAACGCTGTGTAGTGCGGGTGGCAGTATCTTTGAGTGTGTGTGTGTGTATATGTGTTTGTCTGTCTGTACCTGAGTCTTGAGAATTGGGGAATGCCATGGGTAACCTTCGGTCACTGATTCCCAGCGTCTGATGAATTCTGCGTGGTCTTTGCCACCATTTATGGAAGGGCCAGGAAGCCCTAGAGGATTGTTGGTGGGGACATGGTAGCTGGGGCCAAGGCACATCGCTTCAGTTGCTTTCTGGTGCTCGGAAACTGACACACAGTTGTGCAAATTTACTTTGCTACGTGTTGCTTGGAATAGTCATCTGTGAAGTGGAAAGTGTGCGTATGAATATGAGTGTGTTTGTGTGCATGCACACACACATATAGACACATAGAAAAGCATAAAAATATCAAAATGGAAAAACAGGTGTGGTGTCAGAAGCTCTCTTAACCGTCCGCGCTGCCACAAGGGCAAAAGCCTGACCCCTGCTGGAGATGTCCTCTGTCAAATAGCCGAGGTTTGTGTGTCACTGCTGCGGTTAGTCTAATGTTGTTTTCCCATTCACCATCAGCACTGCAATACGGTGATGCTGGGGACAGAAATCCTGTCTTCCAGCAGCAGCTATTCGTTGGGCTGTGCTCCTGAAGGAATAAGGCTGGTTGTTGTGTGTGCAGAGGAACTCACAGCACGGCTTGTCTGTTAGAGTTGTGTGCATCTCTCCAGCTGTCTCTTATCAAAGTCCTTATAGACCCTTTCAACAAGGTAAACAAAAACAATGCTTGAACGTTCTATTTGGGCCCCCAATCTACTTCCTCTGCATTAAGATAACATATGGAATGTTAAAACGGAAGTCTTGTGGGGCCAACTATGATGCTGATAATGGAACTCTCTTGAAAGGGTCCATAGGCCCCACCACTTGGTGGCCATCTTGGTAACGCTTCAGGCCGTTCTTTCGTCAATAATGCCGTTTCCAACAATGCAGTTGGTTACTTACATCACAGAAAGAGGCGGGATATGTGTAGACAAGTGCCATATTGGCTTTACGAACTAGCCTCGTACATTTCTATGAAGGATTCTTTGAATGTTGGACCTCCTTATTGTAAAGTGTGTCTGCTCTTCTGCAGGCCCCGTTGTGTACGTGTTAGACCTGGCTGACCGCCTCATTTCCAAGGCCTGCCCCTTTGCTGCCGCCGGTATCATGGTGGGATCCATCTACTGGACGGCAGTCACGTACGGAGCCGTCACAGTCATGCAGGTCAGAGCCTTATTCAGCTAAAGATGACTCCAGATGTCTTCCCAGAGATACCGGAGTGATAGCCTCTTCTTTTACTGAATTTACTCAATGAATGTGTTTGCCTTTCATGAATATAATTTGAAATATAAGGAGCATGTTTTTTAACGGTCAGTCTGTCCAGTGTCATCTGAAGTGTTCCATACCAATAACTGAAAGGAATCTTGTTTAGTCTCAGCCTGATTCTGAATAGAAATACCTTCTTTCGACCATATTGAAGTGTGTGTGTGTGTGTGTGTGTGTGTGTACGACAGGTGGTGGGTCACAAGGAGGGCCTTGACGTGATGGAGAGGGCCGACCCTCTCTTCCTGCTCATCGGCCTGCCCACCATCCCGGTCATGTTGATTCTGGGCAAGATGATTCGCTGGGAGGACTACGTGCTCCGCCTCTGGAGGAAGTACTCCAGCAAGCTCCACATCCTTGACAAGATCTTCCCAGGTGAGGCTCTCACAGACTTTAGTGCATTTAGACGTGTTGTCTAGCTAGAGAAAGAGACAGCGTGGGAGAGCTCACTCCATTTCCTTTGGGGCAAACCCTGGTGCACTCTTCAATTCCACTAACCAGTTTTTTATAGAGCCAGCAGTATGTGGGAGGATGAATGAGCTTCAAGCTCTGCATAGGTATGGCTAGACCTCAGGTGGGTGGCCTCACTGGGCAGTTCAAATGATGTGGGTGATGGACGATGGATAATGTTTTGAGTTCTAAACCCAACACAGTCAGAATATCTTCTTGGGTGTTGTGGTGTATAGTTGCTAAAAAAAAGTAATTGGCTCATCTGGCTACAGAGTCCATTCCAGGTGTCCATGGCATGAGGACCCGGGTCATTCCTTGCTCCCACCCATCTCTCTATCCCAATTGCTTCCTGTCAGAGTCTTCACTATCCTATCACTATAAAGGCAAAAAAAGCCCACAAATATACTTAATATAAACAACAAGTAAGTAATGTCTCTGTAGAAAAAGAGGACCTTCTGCAGGTAGAAAGTGAGCATCCCTTGCTGTCCCATTTGGATCTAGGGTTTACTCTGCCTTTAGAGAGCCAGCCATACCCATAAACATGCATACTAACTCAGTCAGTGTAAGAACCTGCTGGCAGAAGGGTCGTCCCCCGTTGGTGTATGTGAGCGGAATTATTACAGTGTGTAAGCATCATGCTTAGCTAACAAGGCATCTGTAGGCACCAGGGATTCTTATGTATATGTGTGAGTGCCTGTGTGTTTTTGGGAGTTTGTGGGTGGTGTTTTTCCACTGTACTTAACAGTAAGTGCAAGTGATTGATGGTGGGAAACCAGACCCCTGGGCTCAAGGGGGAGCCCACTGACCTTTTCTTCTGTAGTCCTCAACCTATACACACCACACACCACACACCACACACACACACACACACACACACACACACACACACACACACACACACACACACACACGCTTCTTCTGAGACGGCTGGTTTGGGCCAAAACTTTGTATCTGCCAGTCCCCAAACCTCCACCCACCACACCACACACACCGTAATTTCCTCAATCTCTACTCCCACTCGTGGATAACTGTTCCTGGGTCCTCCTCCCACTCTCGGCCACCCCGGCACCCATGCACCCCCCACGTATAAATGAGGCGTATGAGCGAGCGGTCACCTTTCACTAGATTTACGAGAGCTATTTGAGGCGCTGTGTGGTCTTGCATGTGCCTGGACGCGTGTCATCCTATCCCCATGAACACACATGAAGCCTGTGTTCTGTGTGTCACATGTACGCCTATCTGGCCAGGGACGGCTCATATTATATGCCATGTACCGCGGTGGCCAGGTCTTATGTGTATCTAATGTCAGTGCTATCTTATATGTTTAGATTGCACCACAGCGTGTTTTCCCAATGAACACCTATGAAATCAAACCTCAATCATGTCATCAACTGTGTACGTTTCATGACCGATACATCTGTTGTAATTCTGAGCTAAAGCAATTGAAAATGCTCATCATCCACACTCTTTCAAATGTCTCCATATGTATATATGTATGTGTGTGTCTATACAGTATAGTCACTGTGACTCGCATACACAAAGTTTAAACCATGGCCGCCTCTCCCCCGCCCACTTTTCAGGGATTGGTCGTCCGGTGCCCAGGATCCCTGCAGAGGCCAGCCCATTGGCCGATCATGTGTCAGCGACACGAATCCTGTGTGGAGCGCTGGTCTTCCCCACCATCGCCACCATTGTGGGCAAGCTGATGTTCAGCAGCGTCAACTCCAACCTCCAGAGAACCATCCTGGTACATCTCTACCCAGCATCCTAAAATTGTCCTTGCTTACTTTTGCAATTGCATTGTAAAAGGAGACATTCGGGTGTCATTATGTCACCACTAGTTCAATATCAACATACAGCTTGAGGGGCCTTCTTAACTCAATTATTGTGGGATCTCTAAAAAGGACTGCAGCTATGCCTCAGCTCAGCAGGCACAGTATTGTAAGCATCCCATTGGTTCAGATGTACCTACACTACACGTTTCACACTAGATATCAGTGACATTTTGTTCACTGGGTTATTTAAATAGAATGGGAATAATGTTGAAGATCTCTGGATTTTAAAATTAGTTTTCTGCTGATTTATCTTTTCAGTCATCTGTTTAGTGTGAAAGTTCTGGCTGATCTTCCTACATTTTTAGACTTGTGGCTGGACAGTAGACACTTTATTAAGGTTTTGTTTGGCTCTTGTTCATCCTGTGATAGCACAGCACTGTATGTCCCAGGGTTCCTGTGATCGCCCTGAATTTGTAGAATCTTGTGTGTTTATATTTTCTAATTAGTGCAAAAGCAAGGCCTAGAACATGCAGCATTTTGCATCCAAGAGGAGCAGTAGAAACCACAATCAGGGCTGACCTTTAACCTTTCACATTCCTCTCTCTCTCTCCTAGGGAGGCATTGCATTTGTGGCTATCAAGGGAGCCTTCAAGGTGTACTTCAAGCAGCAGCAGTACCTGCGACAGGCCCACCGCAGGATTCTCAACTTCCCTGAGCCGGAGGAGGCCTGAGAGGGGACCAGAGAGAAGAGGAGGGGCCCCTCCCAGCCAGCATGGAGGTCACAAGACCGTACGGGACAAGACAGCACGGATAGATAGATGGATGGATTGTCGGTCCACTTGCCTGTCTGCCTGCCTGTCTGCTGGCCCTCACAGCCCCCCCCCCCCCCCCCATGACAGACAGACAGATGCTGTGTTCAAGTGGTCATTATGTTCACTCCACCTCCCCACATCTTGGCAGGGGTCATGCCAACCCGGTACAGGCTGCTGGAACTGTGGACAGCTTATAGGAGCTCCAGGAACGCCCAGGAAGCAGAAGTAACATGTGGTCAACCTGACACTAAAACACACACACACACACATACATACATTACACACACACACACATACGTACACACACACACGTACACACAAACACGTGTGACCCCCCTCAGAATGTGACCCTTCTCTGTTGTGTGGCTCGCATGGTTGTTAACCCCCCCCCCCTTTTTTCTCCAAGTTTTTACTGGATTGTTTTAAAGTGAGTAATTGTGGTGTACCACATAAGTATATGAGAGATTATTTTTTTTTTTATTAAGTATACAAATAAATAATTGGTTGTTTTATAATTTATTTTTTGCAGTGATCTGAGCTGGAAATATTCCCTTGTGCTTTGAGGAAGCTGCTAGGGAGAATCACACCACATATGATTGACTCATAATTTTGTAGGATGCATACTAGCACTTATATCTGCTCTTTAAATGGGAATGGGAAATCTATGTATGTAATATATGTTTATGTACAGTATGTATACAAAATTTCCCCTTGCTTTCCCAGAGTGTTGCTAAATCTCTGAATGATCTGTAACTCTACTTCATCTATTAGCAAGCTTTTTGTTGCAAACCCAGTCTGTGGAACACTTCAACATCACACAGGCAGAGTGTGTCTCTCTCAGTTTATCTGAAGTGTTTTTTTCTTCAGCTGAATACTGTGTGTTGTGTAGGCTTTATGAAGAGCAGGGGATCTGGACAGATTTACACAGGATAAAATAAAAAAATAATGTTGCTTCTACCTTCACCCAAGAATTTAGCCCTGCTTGGCAAAAGACCCCCTTAGAGACTTGTATGTAGACTCTTTCGACCACATTTAAGAAAACTATCAAATGCAATTAACACCAAACTTATTTAAGAGCTGAGTGTGTCAATATGTCCAATATGCCTTGAGAGTATTAATGTTAAACCTGTTTTGTAACGTTGTAAGGTACATTACTGCTTTCTAATATGTTTCTCTTTATTCTATTTTTGTCAATGTATTCTCCAAGCGTGTACCTTTGAGCCCATGTGGTATGTCCCGTTTCTGTTGCTAGGACACTAACCACATAAAAAGGATGAGCTTGAGAGAGACTTGAAGATGTGGAAGAACACAGTTGGCAGAAGGACAATTATTCACACTTAGTGGCCTTTTTGTAACCCAAAGGTGAGTCGACAAGGCACAAGAATGACAGTTGAATTGTGCATCCATCACAAAGACGGATGGGTTTGGCAGTGTACAGAAGTGTTTCCTAAGTGGATAAGAGGCAACACAGATAAGTGCAATGGTGATTGGAAATAAACCTTGTCCAATTTTTCCTTTTGACTCCTACCAAGTTTTCTTGTTTCTAAATAATCACCCATATATGAAGTGTTGATATGTCATCCCTTAAAATGAAAGGTGTCCAGTATTTAGTCTAGTACTCAGAGAAAAATAAATGTGTGTGTGTATGGAGATTGACCGCATACCATGAATGCCATTGGATTTGAACAGATATCACCTCTTTCAAAGGTGTTTTACTTTTGAACACCTTGTGCAGTTATAGCCCAATTGCCCATGGGTTGCTCAGTACATTCTATCCTCGAATCAGCTTCGTCACAAAAATAATAAAATAGCATGTACTAACAGTATCTTATAACGATCACTGAAACCTATATTAATGTCATCAAAATGTTTGCTTTGCCAAAAGGCAGACAGTTCACTGTTTTTGGAATTTGTTGTTCAGTTATTTTCTTCAGAAAAGTTTATTTGAAAGTCACATCCACATTTGTACAGTGACTCTATAATGCCAAAAGCTGAATGTTGACATTGTAAAAAATCATGCTTTGTACAGATTTTCCCTTGGGACTTATAGATACATGTTGATTTATGTGAATAAATGTATTTTTCCAAGGTGTGCCTTGTGTTGTATTTTCAGAGGCTGCATTTTTGAATTAATTGACATTTGCAAAGTAATTTACAATTTTAGAATGTGGGAAAAGCTAATCCAAATATAGTCTGACTGCTAAGAGAAATCTTGGAGTTTTAGTTTTTGGTTGCCAAAGTTTAAAAATTGGGACAAACATTTATGGACAATAAAACCAAGTTAATTCATCACTATATCATTTCTAAGTTAAGTGTGTGTGAGACTCCCTGCACTTTTTAAATATTTAAAATATTAACAGCATTGCACATCACTCTGCTATCTGACAGAACGCTTACTTGGCTTGGTAAACATCGAGAGCCACAAAACATTTTTTTACAAGGGTTTTCCAAACAAACAAACTAGTTTAGCAAATAAACACTCCAGACAAGATTGTTGTGGTGTGTTTTGTTTTTTTATTCAAACACTCTTGAGAATAAGATGAAGCCACCTCACTTCAACACACTCCAAACGTCATGCACACACACTGGCCACCACCAACATTCCACCCCTCGGATACAGGCAATGTTGACGGCCTATACAGTTAGGCCGGCAACACGGATACATAAAGACCTCACTCCTGTTGGCAGTTCCCTTGTGACAGTGGAGACACAATCTCTGAAATCAAAAGAGGCCATCATGCAGCCTGTCCAATGAAACCCCAACACAACATTCCACTGCATACCCTGGATCTGTGTTCACCAAAAGCATTGGTGTGTGAAGGATATCTTAGAGGATCCTTGAAATTATCTTAATGCTCTTGGTCCCCATGGGCCTGGTAAATCTGAAGTCAAAAAACACAGGCACCTGGGACCAGACCCTTTACAGAGAGACCTGATGACGGTCCATGGAGCGGGATGGGAAAGTTTCAGCCACGAGCACCTTCACAAGACATGAATGGAGCAACTTCTCAAGCCTGGCCTTCACAAAATGGTGCAACACACAGTAAAATGCTGGAACACCATAAAGGCTGCTGCACTGCTTAAAGTAAAGTTGTCAACAACTGAAAGAGGCTGAGCTTCTTCCAACATGTTATGCAAACATCCTATGTTTATCCATACGTGTTTTTATTTCTATGAAGTGTGATTAAAACTCTCTGAAAAATAAGATGCAGCATTTACAATTGTTTTGACGACTCCTGAGATCTGCACTAGCTATGCCTTCAGCTTGTTTCTCTGGGTTAACAAAAACCAAACAAAAAAAAAGTCTACGGACTGGCGGTGGTCTGGCTTGGCAAGACGCATCACCTGAGAGACGAAGCCAGTGGAGCGTCACCTGGCATCGCCACTACTGCATGCAACATCCCCACAAGACCCCCTCGGTAGAAAGAGAGGAACCAGGAGAAAAGAGCAGAGAGGAGTCACAGAAAAACAAGGCCTACAAACTAAACGGCCGTGTCGCTTTTCTAACCATCGAACCCCTCTAGATGTAAGCTGCGTAGAAGTGGCAGAGGCCGGCAGGGCAAGGAGCTGCCTAGACTGGAGGTTGTGGCCTGAGCGTCTTATTATTGCTTGTGTGAAGAGAGAGGTGCATATTGACAGAGGGTGGCTCATAGCCTACCATCACCATGAAACGGTTATCCTTTTCAATACTCTTAAAGGTTCAGAGAAAAATCAAATCTTTCTCTATGAAGTCAATCCACGGACTGTTCTATACTCCCAGTACTTCTTCAGCATCTCAGATTAAGTTAATTGGGCATAGTGGGGACAGACAGGAATGTGTGGCCTTAAACCATCCTAATCAAAGGGTTATCCTAGCCACCACAAAAGGGAATGACTAATCCCAGACAGCAGTTACATTAGGGGAGGATGTAAGGGAGGATATATGTGGGCAAAAAGTGTTTCATGACCGTTACACATCCTCCTGCATTGCTCATGTTTGAGATCTCAGTGTCTAATATTTAAAACCATGGGCAAAATATTTAGAGATATGCAACGAAAATCAAAAAACAAAAACATGGGCATTTAAAAAGTTTATTTTTTTTCCATTCGAAATTTGAAAATAAAATCAGTCATTGGGGCCACCCTGAGTAGATGCTTGGACAACAGCCCTTTAAAAAGCACTGATTGGAGATAAAAACAAAGAACAACAAATAATAAAAAGACAAACCTTACACTATTTAATAGAATCTTTCGTAGCAGTCTAAAAGCAGCTCTTCAAAGCACCCCAACACTTTACTTGTTTAAATAAAAAAAAAAGAGAAAAGAGACAGATTTCACAGATCTATACAAAGATGAACATTTCTCATACGGCTGACATCTTCATAACATGGAATCCCTTCCTCCAGCACCGCTGGGTATTGACCCGGCATGGCTGAATAAATTGAGGTGGCTTCAAGTTATAAAGATCTGGGACTTCTGGATTATTCCTTTGCTCATCTCTATCCAATATAAGAGGACTGTGTAATGAATGAACCTTCTGCTTGCTTCATGGGCCAAAAACATACCATACATAACATTCATCCACTTCCTATGGTAAAGTAAAGCAGGTAGGACCTACATTAGATGTTTAACAAGGGTAGAGGGCTATGGGTGCTGGCCCTGATATGCATATTTCATTTTTTTGTTTTTATAATCTACTTCCTATACAATGTTGTCAGTGTGTTTTACTCACCTCATCACTGAAATGTTTTAGAGAGCTGAAGTGCTTTGTGGACACTACTTTTCACACTCAACTATGGTAAGAGGGACTGCAAAGTGGCAAGTCCTGTGACTAGGATCTCCACCTTCTGGAGCTTCCAACTGACCAGGTAGATACTTACTACAGAGGCACACACACACACACACTCACGCAAGCAAGCAAGCACACACGCTCATTCAAAGTGACTGCGCTTCTAGCTCCAGTTGCATGAAGGTGATGTAGGTCTAGGCCTGGGGGGGGGGGCAGTGGGTTCCTGTGCCACTAGCAATCCCACGCTGCTTTGGGGCTGGGCGATGGTTCACAGTTTGGCAGCCATAAAGTTGATGTGCGGTTTCGCCAGAGGGAAGAGAGGCAGGCTTCTCTTGAACTCAGTCATGTCCTGCACAACCACCGGCTGAGGGGGAAACACATATACACATTAAACATCAACAATCCAATCTCTTTGCTTCCTGTGTGGACTTTTATCAGGATGCACGTGATGCATGACTGAGTGAAGTTCATGTTCACTGGCCTGTACTGTTTTTGAATTAGACTACACTATGTCTTGAATTTCCCTGTGGGGATCAATAAAGTATCTATCTACACATCCAGGGTCAAGTCAGGAGAATACTGAGAATACTGCACTCAGATGAGATCAAGTCAGATCAGGTGTGTTGAACCCAGCCGAAGTAGGAGGGTGAATGTTGGTGAATCTCAATTGGTGTACACATTGATCAAAGAAAGACTGTCCTGTCAAATTCTTTCAACCTTCATGAAAGACAGCAGACTTTTGAGCCAATGATTCAGCCTACTGCAATGAGTCTACTACAATACGTCGTCAGATTCTTTCATATCTCTTTGGCAAAGTCTTCATTTATTTAGTTCAAGTTAAAGCTGACTGGATGTAAGCGTCTGCTAAATATCAAAGTGACAGACTCGGTGGGTTTGGGATTGACCCTGAACCCGACTGATTGTCAAACGGTGACGTTACAGCGTCCACACCTCACTTCCCCACATCTTGGGTCAAGCCAAGCTCATGTCTGACTAGTCTCCATGCGCATTAAACACGAATGCAGCATATGCAGCGGTGGCTTCTGAAGGCTAAAAAGGCAGCAGCCATATGTCAAATCCTCTGCGTGTCCTCACCCCGGGGCTTACCTGAGGCAGAGATGGCGCGGGGGCCAGGTTCACATCGTTCTGAGCGGGGAACTCGCCAACCACTGGGCCTGAGACACATGCAAGGAAGAGCAACACTTTAGATTCGGGAAGGGAGAGCAGAGATAAGGGGAGTGGGTGAAAAAAAATACACATGGGGAAGAGTGTGAGTGTGAGTGTGAGTGTGAGTGTGAGTGTGAGTGTGAGTGTGAGTGTGAGTGTGAGTGTGAGTGTGAGTGTGAGTGTGAGAGAGAGATGTGAAGAGGAGACTGAAAAAAAATGTCTATACTCACAGGAGTCCATCTCCCTGGAGAGGACATGCACAGACACCTTGTGTCTCTTGACCGCATCCACCGCAAGCAGATCCTGTGAGCGAGAGAGAGACAGACAGAGAGACAGAGAGAGAGAGGGGACAGGGATACAGGGACACAGACAGGAAAGTCGTCAACCCATTTGTGCGGTGAATGTAAATGAAGGGATTTTTAAATAAATGAGAATGTGCTCCGCTGCGCGGAAAATAATGGATTTGGCCAGTTAATCCTGGGCAGAGCTGAGATGGGATTTATGATGGGGACCCGGCCACACACTCACTCTCTTTTTCTCTCTCCCCCTCTCACACACACACACTCTCCTCCTTACAGCTCCGCAGCCATGTTGTTGGCTACGAAGCTGAACACCACAGAAGCTCGGACTTCCTCCAGACTGACTTAACACCACACACAGAGCACTCAGACTTAACACAGAGGACAGTTAATGTGTGAGAAGCCATGCTCACACACACTCAAAATCTCCCAAAATCTACTCATCTGGAAACCGTTCTGTCATAGCATGGTAAACACTCAATTAGAGCATGTATTAGATATAGTCCAGAACTATATCCTTAAAATATACCGTATTAAATATACTGTAGCCATTTCCACATACTCAACATCACTCACAGTGAACTCATCTGAAAGTTGTTCTTCTTTGGTTGCATCCATGTGTGTGTGGGGTTGGGGGGGGTATGATACTTCAACACCCCTCTGCCATCGCAAATTCAATAGTGTGTCCTTGGGATGAGAATGGGTGGCGTGGAGGCGTTTTAAAGGCTCTATGCCATAGTGTGAACAGAGGATGCAGATGAACTGAACTACGCAAGTGTTCCCTCTCCCTTGTGCTCTCTCGTCAAAGATCAGCTACTTGAAATGAAAGAAACTAACTCGGAAAGGTCCTCCACCCACTCCCACCCCCATCCCCATCACCCAGCCTCTATGCACGGAAAGTGAAACGGATCACCATGGAGACCAGGCAGGCCAAATTCTCTGCAGGCGTAATGTCAAATCAATATTGTTCCAGGATGAATGTGGCCCAGACTCACCCTGTAAAACTGCATTATGTTCTCCTTCGTCAACGTCTTCAGGTAGGCCACCTCAATGTTGTCTGGAGGAGGAGGAAGGACAGAGGGACACAGTTAGGCTCAGGGGACACTGCGGATGCACTTGTTATCGAAGCGAGATGACAACATGTCCTTAAGAGGTCATTCGAAATTCTCAATTCTAAGTTGTGTACACACAAGGAAAACAATGCCCATATAAAAATGCTAAAAACATGATCTCATCAGTGAGTGGTCACACTGGGTCAAAACACACTAGATGGAACTAGATGGAGCAGTACACAGCAGCACTTGTTATGACACACAGTGCTGCATGGCATTCGAAGAAAAGAAATCACACTTCTCTCCATCCCCTGCTCCTGCAAGTACTTGGAACTGCCAGTCTTGGCTGCTCAATGATAGTTGACACTCACACTTTGGTTTATGCATAGAGCTGGTGTAATGAGCAGCAGCAGACACTACCCACTCACACTCACACCCTCCCACCTAGGGCAGTACAATTTGGGGTAAATATCTAATTGCCATTTTTCTGACAGATATTTCATTAATTTTTGAAAGACCAGCTTCAGTTCACTATTCCAAATTTCACTTTAACTTGATTGGTGAGCATGCCTAGTGCATGAGAAGTCCAGCACTATTGTTAGGACAGCTTCACTGGGTCACACAAGAAGGATGCCATGAATATAAAAATCATAAATGGTACCATAGTTCCGAGCTGCACAATTAATTGCAACCTTTGCGGTTAGCCAATTGCATTAATTCAAACTGTGATTTTGACTGATTGCCTGCGCCCTCACCTCTGTCAAAGTTGTACTGCTGGGAGATGATCTCGCCCCAGTACTTGGCGCATTCGGCCGCCAGCTTCTTGGGCTTGTCTAGCCGGCGGATGGCCAGGGCCTGGATGTGCTTCTGGAAGGCCTCGTCGTTCATCTCGCCCAGCACTGTCTCCATGGTGCGCAGGAAGGCCTCCACGCGGCTCTCCAGGTAGTGCGGCGCCTTCTCTGATTGGATGATGAAGCGTAGACCCTGCACGCCATTGGCCCTTCGGGGTCCACTGAACACGATGTAACCTATGGCGGAAGAGAATGGAGACAAAACGCATCATTAAGTTTTCAAATTATCTCCTGTTAGGCATTCTGCATAAATAAGCCCTTTTAATTCTATTTACAAACTACAATGTCAAAAAAAAAAAATACACTCGAGCTCCATTACTTAATCTGTATTTTCTTTTCATTGATATGCTCATGAACTAAGTTCGCCTCCTGTTGTCAAAGAAGCCAAAGTCTGTGCGTATTTTCACAATCATGCAGAATGCGAACCTAGCGACAGCTGACCAAATCCAAAGAGTAAAGATTGCTCAAGTGGATTGGATTGGGTTAGAAATGGTGCCATCCCTACCGAGCTGCTCTTTAGTGCGCAGTGTGTTGAAGCAGGGCTCGTGGATGATCTGGCAGAAGAGCTCCAGCAGCATGTTGTCATGAGTGGTCTGCATGTCTGTCTGGTAGTAAATCTCGATGCCACAGTTGTTGTGGACCTCATTTCTCTGTTGGTACACGTACCAGCCCCCTAGCAAACACACAAAAAAACATGTACATTTACATTTACAGATAGAGCAAAAGCGCACGCACACATTCCTACTTATGGATATTTGAATTCAAAACTAGCCACCTACGGCTAAAGCATTAATGCCTTTGAAACTGAGTCCACAGTGACCTATACATTTCTGGTGAGATTTCACAGCATGCATTTCAATTTAGTGCCCTTCCTCTGCAGACTTTGAGGCTTACAAAAACGCTCTGACAGTTTAACAATCCACAGGAAATCAGGGGGGGAGGGAGGGGAGACAGGCTTTAGGCTAGATGCAGTGGTAATGCTCTTTACCAGGAGTTCAGATGGAGGACATCGCAAACTCTCCAAACTTAAAAGGGCTGCTCAGCCAGGGAGAACAGGGCGAGTCAGCAAAGACTACGAATGAGTTTGTAAGATTTCAGGTCGCAGGGGCGACTGTGCCACATCATCAGAAAAGACAACAAAACATTCTCTCGGTACTGTTTATGTGTGCGTGTGTACACACACATTTTGGTTTTGCTGATGACAAAGAACACTCGAGCAGGGGATAGAGACTCAGATGTGGAAGGGGAAAGGGCATAAGCATGCAGGAGAGAGAGAGAGAGAGAGAGAGAGAGAGAGAGAGAGAGAGAGAGAGAGAGAGAGAGAGAGAGAGAGAGAGAATGTGTGGACACATGGGAACAAAGATAGACAGTGTGCTCCACTTACCATCCGGCACCTGCACCTCCCTGTAGCGAATCAGCTGGCTCGGGAGGAGGGGCTTGGTGTGAGCATGCTCAATGAGCGTGTCCTCCAGCATCTGCATCATCCCACAAGCCGACTGAAGGTCCAGCGAGAGACAGACAGACAAGGAAGAAACGAGACAAAAAGAAAAAAACAGTGAGCAAATGACCGCTCTTCAGCTTTGGACACATGCCGGCAAGAATGGCAACTCCCATTATATAATACGTTCTGAAAAAACATATTATAACATAACAAACAAACATCTAATAAACATTCAGTGGGCACCATCTGGGTCATTCACTCTCCTGTTTCTCTATGCTGAGCATGAAAAGCGGGAGACTGAGGCAAACTGGTCTCTCTGGCATGAAATGCTACAGTAATTGGGGGCCACGGGGCATTGAGTGAAAATCCTCCGATGCTTTCATACGCTGTGATATACGATCCGCCGGCAGCAACCGGAGACTTCGGCGAAAAAAATAACAATCATTGTGGTGCCATTAGAAGTGAAGCTACAAGCTATTTCATAACAGAAGTCTCAGCAGAGCACCAGACTGAGGCTGTGAAACTAAAGCCTGTAAGGCCCCCCCCCCCCCCCCCCCCCCCCCCGTGCTGTGTCAGGCTGCAGCTCAGGGAAAGTAACGGCACAGTCATGGCCACTGTGAGAGAGTGGGCTCTGGCCTCACACCGCCTCAGCAGTCCTGTCCTGTCCTCAAGCG
>NC_063206.1:10653657-10678657 GCF_017589495.1 Alosa alosa | reverse complement strand
CAGCTTTTCTGCCCGGCAACAAAAAAAAGAAATCAGAGTTGATGGGTGGATATCGTTTCTACTACGACGTCTACGAGTAACAGCGCCTTTAACTGATCCATTTCCACACACTTTTAGTGGAGCTCGTCCACTAAAGGGTATATATACTGCATATATATATATATATATATATATATATATATATATATATATATATATATATATATATATATATATATATATATATATATATATATATATATATATATATATATATATATATATATATATATATATATATATATATATATATATATATGCCTTCAGCTCTTCCATTGAGACAGCCTGCCCAGAGGGTCGTGTCTGACCATTAACAGATACGTGATAAAACTTGATATAAGGCACGCTCTCAAGTCACCTCCCAGGGACTGACCGGCCTTATCCTCATGTGATGAGAGGGGGAGAAAGGTGGAAGAGGGAGAAAATGGAGGGTCTAGGCTCTAGGCCTTTCTACAGGGGGAGTGGCCTGAGAAGGTCAACTCAAGGGGAGAAGTGGGAGGGTGCTATTGGAGCACGTAGGATGAAGATTGGCTAGAGGAGTTAAGAGTGACGGGCGGCCGTTGTTGTTGGATACTTACATACATGCCATAGATGGTATTTTGCAGGTCATAGTTCAAGCCAGCGAGCTCGGCTGCATATGCATACTCGTTGAGGGAGTCCTTCAGGAGCTCCAGGTACAAATAGGCCATGTTACAATGCAAGGGGTCCACATATGCAAACGGGCTGTGGGAAAGAACAGTAGCTGTGAACCCGCAAACACACGCTCACACACACACAGAGGATTTCAAAGGGGAACAGGGTGTTGCTGATGTTTTTGCAACACAATTGAAGACAAAACGAGAAAGTCGATTAGTGCGGAGAGAAGGGGGCAAACAAATAAAAGTTTTTATTGTAAACAAGATAGCTGAACAAAAACAAGACATAATTCACACACAATTTCAACAGATTCACACACAGTTGACTATTTTGATTATTTGTTGTTTGCCTTGGCTTCAGTCATGCTCATGCATCTATTGTGAGTGTTGCTATAACCCAAAAACGAAATAATAAACCTAACACAAAGCACACACCGAGAACCAACGGAGAAAGGCTCCGCAGAGTGGAGATTAGGCAACAGATTGAGCACGCTCAGTTGAGCAGAAAAGTAGAAGTCCAACAAAGCAGAAAAACCCTCATCACATTAAGCCATTAGTAAACAAGGTGCCCTCCATGCAGACAAAAAGAAACATTTTCAGCCAAGGAGAAAAAAAAAAAAAAATGGCATATTACTGTGTTGCCACTCAGAAAGGGAGAATGAGTTTTAGCGCTTTTGGAATCACAGACCCAAGATTTTAGCTTTGAATGCAGCATTTGAATACATTTATCATTCCTCTACAAACTCTGTGCTAGACATGGCCTGTAGCAACTAAATTGTAACACTGGGTGACATTTGATTGGATTGGGTCTAACATGAGGGAAAAGAAGAGGCTGTCTCGTCTCCGAAGAGACCAGGATACTTAAAGCTGCTTGGCGACCTACCTGAAGAACTCAAAGTTTAGACAGGCCTTGGGCAGGAAGAACTTATCGTCCTGCTTGAACCATACTTTACTCATCGCCGTGTCCTGGTGGAGGAAGAGAAAGAGAGAACAAATCACGATTCGTTTTTACTATTCTGCGTCAACATGGCTCGCTTGCTTCGATCACTTGCTACGTTCACTTTATTCTCCCATCTCTTTCAATTCTTCACCAGAACTACAAAGTCCCCGGGCTCTGGAGAACGAGCTTGTCAGCAAACGGTTTCAACAGCACCGCGGGCGAGAAATTGCTAGAGACACCATCTTTTTATCAATACACCTAAAAGCACGCACACTTCCAAGAGAGAACTACACTTAGCTGCCTCATGGGTCATGGACCTGACAAAGCCATCATCAAACAGCCAGGGCAGAGGAGGCGCTGTACCTTTATTAATGTGGGCGTGGAGGGTGCATCTTTCTCCAGGGGGTAGATCTCAAAGTTGGTGGGGATGAACTCATTCTTCATGGGGAGCTTGAACTTGCCGTTGAAGTCAGCGCCCGCCCATTTCTTTAAGGACACGAGAGAGAGAGAGAGAGAGAGAGAGAGAGAGAGAGAGAGAGAGAGAGAGAGAGAGAGAGAGAGAGAGAGAGAGAGAGAGAGAGAGAGAGAGAGAGAGAGAGAGAAAGAATGAAGGTAAGAAAGAGGAAAAAAGAGAAAGAGAAAAAGAGAGAGAGAGAGGGAGGATCAGAGACCGTACGTAAGGTCACCTAGCTCTCTCTTCTCTTGTATGACTCATCAACACACACACACACACACACACACACACACACATCAAATAAACTCGGGAGGGGAGTCAGTCACCTCAGGGGTGTCAGCACGCCCCTGCTTCCCTCTCTCACTGCTTACTTCACCCGCCTCAAAGTCACCTTGGCTTAGGAGACGATGAGGGAGTGATCACGTTATATTTCGCCTCACACAAAATTGAAATGGAGAGAGAATGACATGCACTCTCTTTAAAGAATGGCTGGCTTTGAGCCTAGATTAAAGGTATAACCATAGAAAATTGCTTGGCACGTGAAATACGGTAGCTGTGTGTGGCCATGTCAAGAAGCAGCACAGGTATTCCCCCCCCCTCACTTGTTGTCAAGCTGTTTCAATCAGCCAATATTAAGCTCAAGTAACACTAATGAAGGTTTGGACTTGGCAGTAATCACCACACAGTTCTATTTAGAGAAAAAAATGGTTCAGGACCAAGAAGCTAATTAAGGTTTCGCTCCAAGCATCTTTTACCTTAATGACCTCTTCAGAGATGGCCTCCTGCTTGTACTGAGTACCGTACCATTCCTCAGTCTTATCGGTCTGTCCTTCAAACGACTTTGAGACCACCGCAACTCTGCAGGGAGAAAAAGGATGACGTGATTACTGACTCGGTCCATCTTTTGAGGTCACACACACCCTCACGCACACACATATTTAATTGCAGTGCTTTAACTGGCTGTTGTGCCTTCCCCTGCCTGGGACCCGGTGCATTATGGGAGTTGCTCTGAGGTTCCTGGACTGGTGGTGGGGAGGGGCACGGCCAGATCGATGCGCTAGGATTAGAGGCACACCTTGGCCATCGTGCTCCCGTGATCGATGGACAACTCCCAGAACAACTCGGCTTGCTATTCTGGGCGAGCGGCATCAGTGACCATGAAGGAGTCAATGTCACAGGGCAAATTAAACCCACAAGGCCAAAGAAGCCCGACAGTGTGTCTGAGCTGCTAAAGACAAAGTCATATGTCTGACATCCAGGAAGCAAATCATCTCTAAAATATACATCTATGCTTGGTGGAATGCTGTTTTCAATAGAAACATCTGTTGAATGAATGTAAATGCAAAGGTCATCATTAGGTTTGTTCATTTCAAAACACTAGATATTGTCTTAATTCAGACATGCAAAACCTTAACTGATTCTGGCGCATACAGAGGTACATTTCTTTGACGACTTAGACTGAGTCCGCTAGCGTTTTTAGATATAACCGGAGTCAACAAATAAATACAAAACACCCATATGCAAAGTCATGGGCCATAATAAGGATATAAGGATGTGTGTGACTTTGCACACGCAACTCCACACACTTGCACTACATATCTACTGCATTGTAACAAAAAGGAGGAGGGACAGGTGACTGCTATTACGTCATTGTATGTCAAGGAACACTCCGCTCTTCTCCCCAGCAAATGGAATTTTACTGTGTTATTTTCATGACAACTGTATGCAGGCCAAGGCAATAAAGCCGATCCAATTTCACTGCAAAGACTGCTAAAGCCATACGAGTGTCCCAACTCCCCCTTGCGTTTTGGATTGGCCCTGCTGGGTTTCCAATGGGGGATTATGTGCAGAGCGGAGCTGCCTTTGTATCTGCTGTCAGACACTGCTGTGGCCCAGCTAGCGCACAGACACCCTGCTGTGGTTCTCCGACACTGGCCCAGCCTCACTTCTCTACGGACGACCGACCGCACAGATCCAAACAATGCCGTCTGGCGTATTTACATGGTGTCTTTTCTACGATGTTCATAAAACATGCATGGTCCCCATCAAATAAACCAATAAAATAACATAAAAATAAAATAAAAATGGCTAATAGAGAGTCCCCCCACTCCCCATATTAACTTGTTTTTACTGTCCTGCACCTACATGACGGCTCTGCATGTGGACACTGGTATATCATTTCTTACGGGGCAGCCTTCGCGCTTCGGACTTGTAACCGGAGGGTTGCCGGTTCGAACCCCGACCAGTAGGCACGGTAAATGCAGAGACCAAATTTCCCCTCACGGGATCAAAAGAGTATATATATACACACTTATACTTATGAGTGATTAAGTCCAGTCCTGGATTATTTTCACACACACACACACACACACACACACCTCTCCTACAGAAGCATCTGCACATCTGTGCAACAAGGCTAAAGGCCAAGTCTGCGGTACAGACGTGAGCTCACAGCCAGTCCTCACTGGACCAGGCTTCTTTTTCATGAGCCTGGACCCCACCAGACAATGTTGGCAGCCATGACAACAGTCAGGCAAGAAGCCTGCTAGGATAGCAAGGCTGACTTTTTGAAAAAGGACACTATAGCATGATGTTTTTTTTCGCAATGGCAAGAAGCCTGTTAGGATGTTTGTAGATTCCGCTACATTTTGTGGCGAGATGAAAAGCAGGCGAGGGCAATGAACCAAACAAGATGAAGGAAAAAATACGAAGCATCAAAGAAAGTACACATCTCCTTTGATGTTGCAAAGGAAATTGAACCTGCCCACCTTCCCCTCTAACATTCCTGAAAAGCTGAAGTGAATAAAGGGTTTTAAAAAATCAAATATAGTTGGCTCTCTAAAACAATTCGTACTGGGCCACTAGGTTTCCAATTCCCAACTCAGGCCTATTTCAAGACACAGACTAACAACATCCTGCAAAATGGCCCAGAATAAGAAGGACACCTTGTGTGTACAAGACAATTTGATACAAACTTTCTCCTCAGACTTGTCCAAGAGAGAGGACAACCTCAAGTTTTGGGGTCAGTGCAAAGTGGATCTAATCTGAGGCACCATCAGAGTTCTCCGCCCGACAGTGATGGAGAGAAAAGGGTAAAAAAAGCATTTTAAAATCTTGCCACTTAGAGCCCATTCAGCTGAGAAATGTGCCTCTAAATGTTACACAAGGAACGAGGGCAGTTGAGGGAAAAAAAAGAAGAAAAAAAAACTCAGAAATTGAAGGCCTAAAAAAAGATCAAGTACATCAGATGTGTGCAACCAAAAAAAAAGATGTGCTATTCACATAGGTACATTCAGCTGAAAAAAAAAAAGTTTCTTGATCATGATCATACTATTCTCATCTGTAATGGATGGCCTACAGTCCTGCACCCACCTGACATTCTCTGGCAGGAGTTTATCCAACACCATCTGGATCAGATCAGGCCTGAAGTCCTCCAACAGGTATTCCGCCGCCAGGATCTCCTCCAGCGGGTAGTACTGGAGATGAGAAGGAAAGAGAGAAAGAAAGAAAGAAAGAAAGAAAGAAAGAAAGAAAGAAAGAAAGAAAGAAAGAAAGAAAGAAAGAAAGAAAGAAAGAAAGAAAGAAAGAAAGAAAGAAAGAAAGAAAGAAAGAAAGAAAGAAAGAAAGAAAGAAAGAAAGAAAGAAAGAAAGAGAGAGAGAGAGAGAGAGAAAGGAGAAAGAGAGAGAGAGAGAGAGACTCATTATCAGCACCTCATCATGCCCACTACACTGATGTGATGGAGGTATTCACAGCCAAGGGTCATCAAGTCTGCATGATCTAAAACTATAATTTAATGGTAAAAGCAGAATATGTATGCACAAGAGAGGACAGTATGAATCTAGAATAATTTTCATTTTATGTAGTCAACTCAACATTTATGCTACTACCACAAAATGCAACTACTTCATATCCTTTGTTGAGTGCTCACCTCACTATTCTAATCAATGGGGGGAACAAGTGACTACTATTCACCTTCTCAAATCCAGAAACATCCATCCAACACTGCATTTGCACCATATGGTATCAAGCATAGACTGTATATATAGAACACTGTCTATGGTATCAAGCAATTAGGGTAACTAGTGTGGACTAGAAGTGAAGCATCATCGCCAACACTGATGAGGCACTTCAGTGTCCAGCCTCCGAGTGTGGATGTCACTGGCCGCTCTACTGCCATGATAGCCTCACGTCTCGTGTGGTGAAAGTCTCATCTCGAGAGGGTGCATGACCCGTCACACGCCCCCCCACAACACTGCCCCCTCACTACCGCAAAGCTTCAATTACAGAGGCCGGGTGACGACAGCGATCGGATGATCTGAGCCTCGCTTGTAACCATGGCTACAACCTTTCCAGATCGCCACGGAGACCGTGACGGTTGTACTTACGTGCAACAAGCCGGCCACTTTAGACGTGTAGCCCCGAGGACGCTCCTTGTCCTTGAATCGAAAGGCAACATTGTTTAGATCCTGCAGGGAGGAGAAAGACAAAAAAGAAAAACATAAGCAAAGAGGACCAGGTATAAAAAGCCCTAAAGATCTCACTTGCGATTATAGACACTATTGGACTGTTTCCCCATACATGGATTAAACCTGGTCCTAGACTAAAACCATTTATTTCACTGGACGTTTCCACTGCAGTTCTTGCTTTAGTCTAGAATAGGGCTGAACGATTTATTGCATTTGCGATAATATCGCGATATGATGAAACACGATTTTCAAACCGCAAAGGCTGCGATTTGTAATATGTGACGTCACCATAACGCATTTATACTTGCGCTTGCCGACGTGCCACCGACTCTTCTCACCGACCACTGAAGAAGCAAAAAACGTAAACAAGAGGACCAGCTAACAGCGTCAAGAAAGGTCTGATCAGTAGAGCTACTTTGGTTAAAAATAAACCTCTTCATTACCTTTTGCTCGAACCTGCCATGTCCCTGGTTCTAGTTCATAATTCCCCTGTGCTGCTACTCTTTCTGGTAACTTTGTTCACTTGTCCAGCTGACAATTAAAACTCCACGACTGTTTAGGCTGCACAGCAGCCATTCACCTGTGCACTGGGGACTTTGTTTACTGGAGTACAGTGACAGTGGGGGCATTTGCGATATCCAAGGGGGTTGGCGGCACAAACATTTCATCTCACAGGTAATGAATTGATGCATAATGTTATCCGCAAGTAGTTGACACAGCTAACCACCAAAAACCCAGCTGTTCTAACATTAGCTTACCAGCTAAGGCTCTAGGCTACATACATGCTAACTGCTGATAACTTTGCCTGTTTAAAGAGTTTTGTCTCCGCGATTGGCTTTGTTGTGATATGAACAAACTAGTTAATTTGCATGCATGCGTATTAGCATGCGGTGTTGATGATGCTAACCTTTAGTTAACACCGAGCGAACGGTCATTCGGCCGCATTTATTTAGCTTACAACAATCTACAGTAGTTTGTTCCGATTCAATGCAAGTAGCCTACAGAGGAGAGGAGCGGGTCTGTGTGTGTGTGTGTGTGTGTGTGCGTGCGTGTATGGAGAGCACAGGACAAGGAGAAGCCGTGTCAGTGCCACTACATGTAGACCTATTTGTTAACTAACGAAAGAAGGTCATATCTACATGAAATAGAAACAAAATAGAAACAAATCAGAATCATTAAATGTTTACAAGGCTGGAAGTTCAACAAATATAAGTCTACTAATGTGATTAAAATAGTTAAATAAAAAATTTCATTCATCAATCTTATTCAATGACCTAATGCCATCATAACATAAGCCTGGGCTGCAAGAAAGAACAGTTTATGTTTAACTTATCTAATTTTGTGTTGGCCATACTATAGAATAATATATTGCTCGTCTTTGTTGAATAAGACAGAAGATAAAGAGCTTAAAAATAATCGCATATCGCATTGCAATCGCAATATTGGTGAGAAAAATCGCAATTCGATTTTTTTCCAAAATCGTTCACCCCTAGTCTAGAACTAGGTTTAAACCATGGTGGGGAACCTCACCCCCATAAAGTCCCAGCGGCAACAGTAGGCTGCTGCAGTATGATTCAGATGCAGACCGCACCACTCACCTTACATTCCTGGAACACCCACTCCTGGGGTCCCTCAGTGCGAAGCTTCTGAATATACTGGAACATGTGGAAGATGATGTCCTCAACATGTACTGTTAACAAGGCACAGGAACACACCAAGATCAATGGTAGTGTGATAAAAACACTTTCGCCCACAAGTAGACAGAAATGAAAGGCTCAAAAATATACAAAGATCTGAGGGGAACACTCACAAAGTCCTTCTTCAGTAAGGTCCACGTTTATAATGAAAAACATGAAGCCTTTCGCGCCTTCCTTCTGGCCTCCAACTAACGTGTTGACCCAGCCTGGAACCACAGAGGACATTAGCGACAGTGCTCATCGTAACGCAAATCCAGTTTCAGAGACAGACTCATAATATGGCTTGAAGCAAGAGCAGGAGCTCTTTAATAACACAACTGTTTAGTTCTGATTCAGAGTGAAAAAAAGCCCCTTGCAATGTTGTATGCTAATCCGGTTGAGTATCAAACTATCTGGTTGAGTAAATTGTACAAATTGCATCTGAATGAACAAACACTTTCAGTAACATCCACATGTTTGAAAAACCATTGCTCACCTTTAGCCTTCAGCTCAGACAGCAAGCTGCCAGGACCTTCATGGCCGATGAGGTGACCAAGGTAGTGGCCAGGGTTGGACTTGTAATACTTTTGCAAGTCAGGGATGGGGAAAGTGACGTAAAGGTTCCTAATATCCTTTATGGGGACAACTTTATAAAATTGCTGGAGGGAGGGAGAGAGAGAGAGAGAGAGACACACACACACACACACACACACACACACACACACACACAGACAGAGGAAAATAGTCGTCACTTTCATTACTGCTGTACTGTTAACACAACCTAAAGAGACGCGTGTGTATGTATGTGTGTGTGTGGTGTGACAGTGGGCTCACCCTAAGGTGCTCCTGTTGGAAGGGGTGCTCAGGGAACTCTGGGATAGGCACAGACTTATTCTCCACCTCTGCAAACAGCTTGACTACCATGGATGTGAGATCATCCAGAGATTCTATAGGGCACAAATGAAAGTGCCTTAAGAAAACCGCAGGAAATTAGTCATTTTCTGTTCCTGACATGATAAACACCAACAGCGCTGAACATAATCCTTCCTAATGCTAATTCTCCTGAGTTTTGTGTGCATACATAATGTAATTTGTCCTTTGCCATAAGCCCTTTTCCTACACTGTTAATAGGAATTAAAAGTGGCAACAAACTTTTTCTGATCAGTAGAGCCCAGCTAGTGAACTTGGAGAGCTGATGCCTATGAAGTTATATAACTGAAAACGTAACAATTGACCTTACAATTGGTTACATGCATTTCTAGCCTCCTCCCCACCATTTCGCCCACTGTCCACTCTCTAGCTCTCTCTTGAAATGGAGATTTGATCTCAGTAGGATTAAATAATTGCATTAAATAAAGATACATTTCAGCTGCTCAGGCCCAGAGGCATACCACACAATGACACAAAGAGTCACTTTGGCAGCAACATTTACTATGATGACAATGTACAATGCTTTCATGGCCCAAACACTGGCCTGGGGACAGACAATGATGCTCGGTAGACTACGTGAGTGATGAGTGACAAGGTCTGCGACCAATCAACACAGTCACAAACCTTGCCCTCGCCAACACAGACATTGCACTCATTTCAACTGGAGACACATGATCCTACGATGCCCCTTAATATGAGAGAAGATGAGCCAACAGGTATACATGAACACATGATACAAGAATATTTTAAACATGGCAAAGCTTTTTTTTTTAAATATGTATTTGGAAATCTTTATATTCCTCTTTTTGGGTTCAAAAACTCTTTCACTACGAATCTAAGTGACGGATGTCCTACTTGAAGCATGCATTGTATTTCAGTTTATTACTCATATCACCAGGGGGTCAGTTGAAACCACAGAAGACATTTGATCACCGGAGACAGTTTATCAATGAATATTAAATATTATAATTTGAGAATTGAAGATGGAATATCATTGTATGTTTAGTTTCACCACACTTTATCTTTGATATACAAGCCTCTATCCAAGCCTCTAAAACACACAAAGTGCTCACCTCCCTCTGCCCAACACACAAACAAACAAACACATACACACACCTCAGCCAAGCACAAACACAGCGCTCATCTCTGCCTAGCACACACACACACTGCGCCTCAGCCAAGCCTAAGCACGCACACGCACACACACACACTCACAGACAGACAGTGCTCATCTGAGCCCAACACACACACAGCTCACCTCTGCCTAGCACACATAGCCCCATGAGGTTGGAGGAGTAGTAGGTGGAGTGGAATTTCAACAGCTCCTGGCGGACATCGATTCCATCTTTAGAGGGTCTTGTCTCCAGGGTCAGCTTGTTCCCTAAAAATAATTCAAAAAGTGTTAGCTGGCTACGGTCAGGTCACACACTCCCTCGTCTGCCTTCAAGGATAAAATAGCCATGTCTATTGGGTTTATCGTTCATTCAGAATTGTTAACGGTAAAAAAAATCTACTGTATACTTATCTCTGATCAGAAGAGTAAGAGAAGGCACAGTAATGGTAAAGGCTGAAAACCCACAGGTATTCCCGTCATAGAAGATCAACCATTGCTGAACGACACTTGACCCACAGGCGTCTGACATCTCTATTTGCCTTGTAAAGCTTCACATGACTCAATTCTGCCCCCCAGTGGCTATTCAGCTCCAAGACAAAACGGATCCAGTTGAGACGCATTGACTACACCCAAATTCAATTATTGGCATTAAAGTGCTTCAGAATAGCCTTAATGCAAATATATTGGGGGAGATTTACATCTGGGTAAGATACAAATATTCAGTGATTCACCTCATGCAAAAAAACACATCCTAAATAATCACCTTAAGGAGCCTGAAAAAGCAGCAGCTATTAAAATGTTTCTTTAAAAAGCATTACTCACAAATGTGTGTGAGGTTCTGCACAAATATTTCTTAATTTAACATGGGCAAAGTATTTCTCTTTTTATATATTTATATTTTTGCCTTTATTTAGACAGGATAGTGAAGATCGCCAGGAATCGAGAGATGTAATGGAATGGGATCAGGAAATGACCGCAGGTCAGATTTGAACCTGGGTCTCAGTAGGTACTCGGACCCGCACATGGTATAGACTCTGTAGCCACTTGTGCCTCAGTGTCCTCCACCAATGTGTTGCTCTCACCAGATCTGAACTTGCCCTCTGGCAATGTGTTGCTCTCACCAGACCTTAACTTGCCCTCTGGCAATGCGTTGCTCTTACCAGTTCCGAACTTGCTGAAGGGGTGACTGGGGTTCCCCGTGGCTTTCTCCAGCTGGAAGAGCCTCCAGGCATCGTTCATCAGGTTCTTCTCATGCTCGGAGTCCACGGCGTTCACCTCCCGGTCCTTGCAGCTCTCGTCGAACAGAGGGCACAGGAAGAACTGTGCAAACCTGCACAGACAGACAGACACACACACAAACGTACACACACCAAGGCACACGCACACATAAACACATACCACGTCAACTTAATCAAGAAACTGATGGGGGGAGGGGGATAGACACAGACACACACACAGCAGCTGACCATATTTGAGACCCAGAGACACAACATAGACAAAAACGGCAGCACTGAGACAACACAGAGACAACCACATAAAAGAAGAGCATGCATTAGCATGTAAAATGGCACATTGAGGCCTTGCACTAGTCACTGCTGCTAACCTTGATAGAACACACAGGGTGATACAAAGAACACTAAAAGCTCCATTTCGTTTTTTTTTTTTTTTTTTTTTTGTATGTTTTTGATGTAAGAAAATAGCTCTGTGCTCCATTTTCCTTTTGTGAGTTAGTCATGCTCTGCGGGATACGGACTGTGGGAGTGAAGTCAAAGCTATAAAACCCTGGGCATGACATGTTTAATAACATCTGTATGCAAAAAGCTATTTGCATGTTTCAATTGCCATGTAAATAAGAATAGAAATGAAAGAACTTGATGGGAAAGTAATTTGTACCACAATGTACGTCAAACACAACCACAAACAAAACCTGCTTTTCAGTTTAATCCAGTGTTTCCCATACATTGACTAATCTGTGGCGGGGCGCCATGAAATCAAAATCGGCCGCCACAGATTAATATTCTATGTTTAATTTAATTTAATTTATTTTAAATTAAATACAAGATCAAATCCTTGCATTGCCATTGAGCTGCGCTTTTTACGCACGCAGCCTTTCCTTGCCCCGCCCCGCTCTCTCTCGTAGCCCGCTGCCCCTCCTCTGCATGTGCAGTTAACAAAGTAGGCTATTCACGATTGTTGAAGGATTGTTGTTGCCACATAGAAGCATTGCATAGAAGACGTCTGGCTAAATTGCTTTTAAATCCGCTTAGCATCGTGACCAAGCTGCGCAAATTTATTCAAAACTGCTGCATTGAAGTTAACTCTGCTAAGGTCTTATCACAACATAGTAGGCTACATTGAAGTAGAGGTCTGCACTCCCACAGTAGACCCGCGGGACCCGACGCAAAAGAGTGCGGCGCAGGACCACTTTTGAAAGCTCTTTGCGGGAGCGGGCGGGATGAGAGAGGTGCGTTCGCGGGTGCGGGACAAACCGATGATTCACTGCACTCCCGCAAATTAAATATGTGCGTAAAATTAAATATGGAAATGATTAAAAGTAGTGTTCATAATTATAGTTCAGCTGGATGTTCTGTTAGGCAGCATTAAATAACGGGGTTTAAGCATAACTGATGGATAGCAGGCCTATAGCCTATATTATTGTCATTTACGTGGGTTCAATTTGTTCCTGCTGCTCACTGTCAAAACTCGAAATCGAAAGCATGACAGGAAGAGGGCACCAGGCTAGGCCTACTTCAGTTGTTAGCCTACATTCAGAACCAAGAAACTGACATCTGGAGTCTTTCTCAGATGTGTGTGCTCCTTTCGTGAGACAGAAAGAAAAGCTGAATAGGCTATCCCTCCTGCATGCAGGCTTTAGCGGGCGGGAGCAGGACATCATGTTACAGATGCGGGCGGGAGCGGGACTAAAAATGACACATTAATGCGGGAGCGGGACAGAATATTGCGGGAGTGGGCGGGCGCAGGACTGAAATCAGTCCCGCGCAGACCTCTACATTGAAGAGACTAAACTAAATTAAGTTATGCAATCAATACTGTTTGGATGTCGAATTTAGCATGCTTAGCCTACTTACAGCTGCTTGTCAATTTCGTTGAAGGGCTCATTTTATTGACTCAGACACTGAATGTTTGCAAAATCCTGATGTAAATGGAAAAGTGTAAATGGAAAAGTGCTTGTCCCAAGGAGAAGTACGAACCTTTATTTTAACTATGTAGAAAACGTTATGAATTGCATCCACACATCAGCAGCCTTTTAACTGTGTTAATCACAAACGTCTTAAAGTGACAGGCACTCAATTAGACCTATACACTACCAAGACGATCTTAATACCACCCCCTCCTGTTGTACAAGTCAGCTACCGCCACAAATTGAATCCAATTCTGTGGGAAACACTGTAATCGATCACCTAAAACCTATTATGTACGGCAATCATGCTAGCTATACATACCACAGGTTATCTGGGTATATAAAGAAAATAATATTTATTTGCTCATTTACTTCAGAGAGCAAGTGCCAGGGAACCAGTCTGACATAATCCAGTCATGTGAGTTCTATTGTTTGTGCGTGTGTGTGTGTGTGTGTGTGTGTGTGTGTGTGTGTGTGTGTGTGTGTGTGCCACAGCCCTGAGATCAGTCAAATAAATGTTCACCAAATGTGCTGCAGCCTACACTGTCCCTACAAAAACTTCATTACAGGCAACAGGTAGATCCATTTCATTACACTTCACATTTCTGCACTCTGTAGACGTTCTGAAACCTACAGCAAGCATTTAATTTGCATTCATGTAACGTTAGGGGGGTTGGGTTTGAATGTCCCTGTAAAGAAACCCTTTCTCTTGTTACTGACAGCTGGTCACAAACTACCCACTACATAATGCAGTGGCATCAGAGACCCCACCTACCCAACCTGAAACTAATCATATTCAGGAGCTTTTCATGAAATAGCAGAAAAATACCATAATTAGCACTGAGCATTACAAAATTACTACTATTATTCTGTAAGACAAATATTTTATAGAATATGTTCAGAAGTTAAATTGCAAACGTGTTAAGCATCCTGGACACAGGAGGAATACTCTGCCCTGTTAATGGGCCAGTCACACAATACTCTCCAAGGTCGTACATGTGACCCCAAGGTCATCCACAGGACACCTGAGCTTGACCACATGTTCTAATGAAAAGGACAAACCCACCCTAAATGGTCAAGGGGATAAAAATGCAATCCAACCCCAACCCAAGAGCCCAGTATGCCTTCCAGATGGCCCTGCACATTAAGCCTCACACCTTGGGGTGTGTATATACACACACAATGGCACGAACCAACCAGGTAAAAAAACCTGCAGCATGACAGGTGTTTCTCTGACTCAGCACAGCTGAGCAGGCGGTTCAGATGACATTCACGTGGGTGTTCCTACTGCAGTGCTCCTTCATAAACCACACACCTTGAAACCAGTCTTGTGTGAGGGCCTACACCTTCACCAGGACTCTCCCAAATTAGAACAAAGTTTGTTGCTGTACAACCTCAACTTGCCAAGACCGACTTGGCAAACTGAGGTCAGAATCTACACTACGAACCTAATACGTCGAACGACATGTTGAAACCCTAGGAATCAGTCACTAAAGCAAGCCATCGTATTGAAGTTTATTACACTCTACCATTAGAATCTCAAAGTCTATATGTAATATGATGACACAAAACTATGAACACAACTAAAAGGTTACAAAAGAAAATGTCGTAGGCAGGGAATGACCACTGCACTCACCTGTCTAGCGCCCCCTCTAGGTGTTCATGAGATACATCAAAGTAGTAGTTGGTGTGTTCTCCGCTGGTGAAGGCATTGGAGCTGCCTGCATGCTCGCTGAGGAACTGGCTATACTCATTCTCCTTGGGGTACTTCTTAGTGCCCAGGAAGAGCATGTGCTCACAGAAGTGAGCCAGGCCAGAAATGTTGGAGGGGTCCGACAGGGAACCTGAACCAGACAGAGGCAGAGGTGCATTGTGGGTAAATACTGTATGAAGAGCCATACTCTGATTATCAAGCTTCATTGACATGCTGATTTTGATTGGAGATACGTTATAGTTACATAAGTTATATGGTTATGGGATTTGGCAGACACTTTTGTCCAAAGCGACATACAAATACAAAACAATATAATACTTTTAACAGGGAACAATTTAAAATGTTGGTCAGACTACATTAAAGGTGCTCTAAGCGATGCTGGGTAACGTCACATCTGACTTTCAAACAAAACAGAGAGCTAGCTCGCTACTTCCTCTACCTCCCTCCTGTGCTGCTCCTGTGCAATTGAAACTCTCCTAAACGCGCGTCTCGTCTGTGATTTGCTGGAACAGTTTGTTATGTTTTTATGGGCTAGGTTTGCCCAGGTTGTTTTTATGGTCGTTTCTGCAGTCTGGGCTACCCACAGAGATTGTGTTTTTTTACAGTGTATTCAGGACACAGACAGCTAGCGGTTGGTTAGGTGATGCTTGCAATAAGTGACATTAAATGTTTTAGCCTAAAAAACGTGTGGCATCACTTAGAGCACCTTTAAGGAGAAAAGCAATGATTAACAACAATGTCAATTCAATCAATAGCCTAACGACATAAGCAATAAAAATGCAGGAAAATAGCAATAATAAACAATAATGTCTATAGATGCACCGATTGCAATTTTTTGGGCCGATTCCGATTTTTCATAGAGTTTGACCTGCCGATTCCGATTTTAACCGATTCCGATTTAATTTCTTCTTACCATTTTACACCACACACACACAAATAGTTATTTTCTATCTTTTCTTTAATAGAACATGTTAATATAGAAATGTGATCAACTTATCAATAATGAAATGGCTGTTAAAGAAATGGAACCGGTAAATGAAACATAGACATTTAATAAACTTATCAATAATGGAATGGCTGTTTCTTCTTCAAGTCTAACTTCAGCTGCAGTATCAAACTATAATGCTTCCCAGTGTGGGACATTAATTTCAGACTACTAATATAAATGCATTTATGGAACACCCATTTTTTTTTCTTCTCACATCCAATATCCAACTAAAGATATAAGAACAATTTTCATGATACATTTGAACATGCTTCCATTGAACATATTTTCATATGCATTGATGAATTTATGGGAGGGCGAGGGAAAAGTGGGAGTAGGCTATCACGCAAACACTGGGGAGAAGTGCTAATAGCGATTAGGTGCTCCACCATATGAAAACAGCGCACGTCTGTTTTGCGGTGAAAAACTTAAATCCAAATTCCGGTGAAATGCATCAATTAGGCTATAGACATTTTCAGAGACAGCTGATTCAGTATTCAGAGCATCAGTTTTCTTCATTGTAGTCTACTATGTCAAAAGCAACTTTAACGTTCTAATAGGCTATCGTTTGTTCACTTTTTACGACATCCACTTCTCAATCTGCAAGACTAGGGTATTAAGGCATAGCCCTAGTCTACGTGCAGTAAATAGTTTGAGTATTTTTTTTAAGTGGAGTAGAACTACTAGGGCTACTGTATGTCGCTGCTTGTTGACATCTTATACATGTCATGTAGCCTATGATCGCTAAACTTTGATTATTTTTAATGTCGCAATCGGTTATCTCCGTTCAGCTGTGCTTGTGGTTCAGCTGGGGCATAAAATCGGCATGTCTCAGACTGCCCGGCCGGTCGCCGGTCATGGCCAATCACGTGAAAATCTGCCAATTCCGGTCACCAGCCAATCTATCGGTGCATCTCTAATAATGTCCATTCAATCAACAATATAATAACAATAACAATAGCATGGTAAGACTACATTAAGGAGAATATCAATAATAAACAATGTCAAACCAACAGCCTAATGAAAATAAACAATACTATACAAACCATAACATATAAGAAGTGCTTAATGAACTAAGTGCATATTGAACAGATGCCTTTAGACCCCTCTTAAAAGAACCCAAAAATATCACAGGAACGGAGAGCACTGGGCAACTCATTCCACCAACATGGAACCACTGAGGAAAAGAGTTTTGAATTTGACATAGCGTTTGAGACTGGTCGACACAACAGACGCTCATCAGAAGAACACAGTGGGCAGATGTACATCTCATTGAATTAAAATAACAGGGAGCAGATTCAGTCAGTGTCCTACAGGGGAAAGTGAGAGATTTAAATTTAATTCTGGCTAGTATAGGGAGCCAATGGAGAGTAACTAGGAGAGGAGTTACATGTGTCCTCTTTGGCTGATTGAAGACCAGGCGTGCTGCAGCATTCTGATTTAGCTCTAACGATCTTATTACAAAAGCAGGTAAGCCAGTTTATAGTGAATTACAATAGTCCATCTTGGAGATGAACATGGCCTGAACAAGAAGTTGTGTGGAATTTGTCAGATAAGGTCTTCCTAATCTTCCTAATGTTGTAAAGGATAAACCTGATTTTGCAATTGAAGCTACATGCTCAGAGAAGTATATTATATTCACAGTTATACTTGGCAAATATGTAATAAATTATGCTTTTTAGAAGGACATTCCAATTTTCTTCCACTGTTGTTGCAAGTGACTTAGTTCCAATATGTGGGGCAGCTGACGTAGGTTACATGACTTTATGAGCTACACAGCAACAGATCATAGTGTAAACTCCACAGGAGTGCTAACTTTATGATGACAGACGAGGCCTAAGCAATATCATAGCAACCTGCGACCATTACGCTACAGCAGAAAGAAAGACTGGTTTCTTCTAAGAGGCTTAGCTCTGACCAAAGATAACAGATAATAATTGGGTCACACTTCCATAGCCACAGTCTGCTGTTCCCAGTGTGTGAAATACATTTGGACTGAATGGGTCACTGCCAGTATCCCTTTTAAAAGCCCTACATATGTCCATTAAAGTGCTTTGCATATAAACTATATAAAGAAAAAATGACATGCTTGTATCTTCATCGGTTTATCCGCATAGTGCATGTTGGGTTTCTATTCTGGCTACAAGTATAACCATTTAATATGTCATGTCACCATCTAAAAGAAACCTTTCAAAGAGAATACCTGAATTATTTAGAAGTGAAGAGGTTGAGTAACTAATCGGAAAGAAGTCTGCTCTGCGTGTGTGTGTGTGTGTGTGTATGTGTGTGTTTGTCTAAGGGTACAATAGGGCTGCAGCTATCGATTCTTTTTGTAATCGATTAATCATTTTTATTTGCATTTTTAAACAACCAAAACAAATAATGCATAACAAAAAGGACATTGCTGTAAAATGATCAAGCAATTGGCACAGAGGTATTTATTCCAACTCCAACATTTGGCTCCAAAACTAAGCCCATTTATTGCAATTTACCCATTTAGTGTTTATAAGTGCCAGTGCCAACAATTAAATAATCTAGATCTGACATCAAAGGAAATATCTGTTTTATATAGATTTCTACACCTGCAGCATTTGGCATTAGGCTACTAACAAATAATTTTACCATTATTAAAAAACAGCCTACCATTAGGCTACTAACAAATAATTTTACCATTAGGCTACTAAAAAATCATTTCTGGGGTGAGCCTATATGCTACGGTAACCTAGCAACCTGTGTGTGTGTGTGTACACGCATGCTGTGCGTGAGGAAAGATGAGGGTGCATGCATGTGTATAAGAAGGGGTTCTTTTTTAGGCATACTGTCTTGCAATTGAACGTGAATAAGTTTACTACTTAAAAACATCAAAGCTAAACATTGATTATATCACGACATCGCTACAAATACAGTTTGTGATTAAAATCAGCCAACATCAATGTAGGCTATAGGCTACGTAGATAGATAGATAGCCTACTTTTATTGACGCTTGGTGAAACAGCATGGAGTGGATGTTTTTGGTTCAGATGCTTGTTCTTTACCTTTATGAGTATGTAATGATCCCAAAACTTTACTTTAGACATTCTCTGCCATTTATGGACATCTTGACTTCGCAATCGCGCCAGCTAAATTCAGAATGCATCACGATTCACGCGCTAGTGGTGTGCTTCCTGAACAACTGTCCGTGTGGAACAATCAGATCCCTGCGCGTATAGTGCGCGTCATAGGAATTTAACGAGGCTTCGAGGCAGGCTTTTTGCCTTGAGTAATTTTTGTAATCGAGTTATTCGAGTAACTCGATGAATCGATTTAGCCCTAGGGTACAACTATTTAAAAAGCGGTGTTAAATAGAACTGTCATGCCAGGTCTGTTTTTCTGTTTTCCAACAATGCAATACTACTGCTTACATTCCACAGAAGACAGCAAAGTGCTGATTCGTGTAGGGTTAAAATAGGAAGACTGGGTGGTAAACAACAGTTGGGTCCAATTCTGGCATGGTTAAGTGTCTTATTTAATAAACACAGTACTGCTGATGGAAGAGGAACAACTAGCCTAAATGTTTTAGTAGGAAAAACCAGAAAATGCCAATAGGGCTGCACAAGTTGAGGAAAATATCTAATTGTGTCTTTTCTGACAGATATTGTGATTGGATGTGCAATATATTTTTTGAAAGTAGAGTTTAAGTTCAGTAATCCAAATTTCACTTCAAGTTCGGCACTAGTGCCTAATGCATGAGAAAGACAGCACTCCTGGAACAATTAATTGCTAACCTGACCCTCGCCAGATGAATTTCGCTCCGCCTAGCTCCACTCATCCATCTGAAACCGATCCATTGGATTGGTGTTTCAGAAGGCTGGGCCTAATCAAAAAATGCTTGCATATGAGTGAATAAGCCACTTGTCCGTCATCTATTGACGTGCTACTTCAACCACTCACATCGAAGCCAACCCGTGATGCTGATAAGTCTCACGGTCGCTTCTCCACTACGTCAAATCTACGAAACTCCCGCCCTGCGTCCTGATTGGCTGAACCATAAAGTCGGTTGCAGAAATCACTCTCAATGGAAGAGGTCCCAGATGGATGTGAGTGAAGCTAGGCGGAGCAAAGCGGAACGAAATTCATCTGGCGAGGGTCAGATTAATTAATTGCAGCCTTTGAGATTAGCTAAATGCATTAGCTTAAATTGCAATATCCATTAACAATTGATTAATTGTGCAACTCTACTCTACTTGTCAATTCCCCTGTAGTAGAGAATCATGGGCACTGGGTATGTAGTGAGGATTTTTTAATTAAATAAGCATGCATCTATCTATCTATCTATCTATATCTATCTATCTATCCAATTTAAATAGTTTTAAATTGTTCTACAATTGTTGTAGAAATTGTTTTTAAAAGCTTTAAACTGTTTACCATGTTTTAAGTCGCTTTGGTTAAAAATGCTTAGACCAAATGTAATGTTAATATATATAGCCATTGTATGAAAAGAGAGGCTAGACAGGATTTACCCACCTATGTGGACATCGAGTGCTGCAGAGGACTTGTCTGTGGTGGGATCGCTGATGAGCACAGCTTTCAGGCCATTCGTAAACTCAAGGCCCCTGTAGACCCGCTTGTCCTCTGGCGATTTGATGATTTCGCTCGCAACCCTCTTCACGGCCGGGTCTGTCATGCTGAGGGCCTGGGACGACAAAGAGCTGCAGTGAAAAAGAAGGAAAGGGAGTCAACTAGAGCCCCCACACAGGATCCAAGCTGCATATTTTATTTGATCACATGATTATGTCAGGCACAATTTATAATGGTAGTGTAGCCATGCACTCGAGTTGTTCTCCAAGAGTCACACGCTGGATGGAATGCGTATCTGGAGAGCTGGACGCAATATTTTGCAGCGACTGGAACCATCACAGAGGAGGTCTAATTTATTAGCTTAGATTATTTAGGTTAGGAATAATACATCATGATGACCAAACTAAACGTTACAGCCTGGCGTTTGAGAGCAGTGGTAATCTCTACAAATCGTAGGCATTTTCATGTACAAATAAAAGCTAAAAAGGTGACAAAAGCACTGCTGCTTAGCATAATCACCGATGAGGAGGCATCACCTGTCTGCCCACGTCTACTTATCTGACGATACGGGCTTAACTTTTCGCATTCTTCCTGTTCGCATGGGCCTAGCGGGGAGTCAATATAATTGTGACACCATCAAGATAACGTTACTCAATGATAGGAATTGAAGGACAACGTAATTTTATAATTTAAGTTTCTGATAATGTTGCCGTACAATGGTTTGAAATAACGTTACTGCACTGTTTCTGAAAACCCTTTCGTTGTGATTTGAAACGTTAGCTTGTCTTGCACAGACAGTGAACCTGACATTAGAGTTGATTTAGCACCATCATGGCCTAGCAGCTATCAGTTAAAATACTGTTGAGGCCAAGTAGCAGCGAGTTACTTCGTCACTCACATTAAAATAAAATATCAAGAGTGCAATGCCTTCGACAACGGGACGACCTGGTAGCATGCTTGGTAGCCAGAGCTAACCTTAGGTAACACTGTATGTCAATACCCCCAATCCTGCGCTCACCAGTTAGCATTAGATTTACCCAAGTCCCGTTAGCGCTGAGCTGAGCTGAACATGTTAGCAAGGTAGCTAACGTTACTGGACGTAAATACAGCAGCAACATTTATATAAAATATACATACAATATAAAGAATGTACATCTGTAGAACGCAGTGCTACGAATACGTTTCATAAACCTAGCTGGCTCTTCTATGGACAAACTGCCCTGGTTTTTCCATTTGCTAACTTAATGTTAACGTTGCGTTAGCTAGCACTACCTTCTAGGCCTGCTACTGTTGGGTAACGTTACCTTTCAAATAAACCCATGTTCATAAACGGTGTTTGATCGTGACCAAACACTTCATACATAAATTGCGCTGTCGTTGTTAAGTAAATCACTTTCTTACTTACCTAAAACCGTGGGTGAAATGTCGACAGGAGCTTAAAATGCGTGGGATTCTCGTCAACTGGGCCGGCCGGCTAACACATTGCAGCATTCTACAGACCTCGATAACAAAAAGCGAATGCGGCTGACATCGCCATGACGAGGCAGGCATGACCAATCATGCTGCGTTCCATTGTACTCGTAACTCGAAAAACTCGAGAAAAACTGCAAAAAATTAACTGATGTGCAATGGAACGATCATTGAAGTCGGGATTTCAGATCGGAGACTCGGGACAAAATACAGCCCAGTAAAACAACTGCGCACACAGTAAACTTAAAGCAGTTACCTGTCAGTCTATTTTTACTTTTTTACTATTGTTTGACTTTCTACAGCAACTAATAATGGCATTTCTAACCGTCTTTGTTCTATCTACATTAATGAGCCTAGTCAAACAAATATTTACATAGTTTCCTGTGGGCACCCAACTTTCTTCCCAAGCTGATGCAATTTCATTGATCAGAAGTCTCGTAAAAGCAACACAGAACTATCGACTTCTGACTTGCAAGGGGACGCAGCATCAAATCGAAGTGACCCTTGTCTACCATTGACCCAATTAAAGGAGAAGGAAGAGAAAATGTAGGCCTGCAACCAACTGTAACTAGGGTGGCCAGACGTCCTGCTTTAGGGAGGACAGTCTTGATTTTCAATGCCCTGTCCTGCGTCCTGCGCAACATCAAGCAGGACACGTATTTGTCCTCCTTTTTGAGACAGACTTGAAGAGCAGAGTTCCAGAATCTTTGCTGGGATGCAGCATAACATATCTTATCAAATTGCAATTCGCTTCCTGTTTGCTACCTCAATTGAAATGCAAGTGAAATTCAAGAATTGAATTGGAATTTAAGAGCCTGTTTCAATTCAATTCTGGAATTTTGCACAAGCCTGACACACACACACACACACACACACACACACACACACACACACACACACAGATGAAGACACTGAAGACACTGAAGACAAGTCCCCAAAAGACTGAAGCACTTTAGAAATGCTATACTTTTTGAGCAGTTGAATGCATTTTTAACAATCTCCTTTCTTATTTACATAAAAGCTTATTTATGCTAAAAAAAAAAACATTTTTTATTATGTATGTTACCTGTTATTTGTTTTTACATTTAAGTCCACACATGTTATGCTTTGTGGCACTCTGCACTTTAAAAAAAATCATCTCAGTGGTCAGTTTTTGAACACCACAACGTATTGAACTAGATGTACCGCAGAGCGGTACAAAATATGACCGCCGCCCAGTCCGGCACATTTTTTCCACAAAATAAGTCACGCTTGTCAAATTGTGTTCATTTCCTACTTTGTTCCTGCTTAGTTTCACTAATTCAGCAAAGTCAGGGTATCTGCTGGTCTGGCTGCTGGCTAAAAACAAAAGGTGAAAGGCATATATGATTCTAACTGTCTCACTGAATTGCATTATGCACACTCAATTCTCACTGGTATCTGCTAGACAACAAGTACCAAAACATGATTGTATGCATACATATATCTACTGTGTGTGTATGTGTCATACGTATGATTACTGTGAATGTATGTGTGTGTTTGTTCTGTTTATGCACATGTGTGCATATGGAATTGGTTAACATGACCCCTGGAGGCAAATGTAACCGGCAGACTAACTGCTGTACCAAGTTTGTCCTCCTGTTCTCACCGTAGCTCCTCTCCTATCGGTCACGCCCTCCAGTTAGCTTGCAGGTGGCTATGTACTCATTAGACACTGTGTTCGCTGTGCTGTCACCTATGAAAGGTATGTGCCAATGCTCCTTTTTCACTGCAAACATGTTATTTTAGCCAGCTGTTTTTAAAGTGCAACTGTTTGACAACAGGTATTTGGCTGTGTACCAGACGCTTCCGGGTAGTGTTTTGTTGATCTACCGAAGGTATTTACAAGCACTACACCGTAGATGATTGAACTGTATGGTCCTTTTGTAAATGCCTTCACGCACATTCACAGCATTGTCTTTAACGTAGGTCTTGACTGAAAAGACGCCGTGTACGCGCAGGTTGCACTTTCTATTGGGAGATGCGTTAAGGTAACATTGGCTGTATATCTCAGTAAGGTTTGCCATGTAATATGTGTGTGTGCATGTGTACATATGTATGTTTATATGCCAGTTTACAGTAACTGGATCTACTATAATGTGTCATGTTTCGCTGTAAGTCCTTGTGATTTAACTAGCCAATAACCTTTTATTATGTTGTATGTGAGCTATGCTTGTGTGTGATTTTATGTAGGTTTGCGTACTGGAGAGATACCAGGAGTCCCATTTCCATTCATGTTGAGTGCTGTATTCCTAGAGGTAAAAAGGAAACCGTGTTGTATTGTATCTGTATTGGTTTAGGCTGTATTTACCATAAACAATGGATTTTAACTGTGTTTGTTTACTCCTTTAGAAAGATTGCCACTGCTGCTTTGCCTCCTGTAGATTTAAGTAATTGTAGCTCTTGCCTCATTTTGTTTTCTTTATTTTGTTTTGTTTGTCCGATTGATTTGGCCTAAACATAGCGCATTGGTTTCATTTATTTGCCCTCCGTCCGTGGTGTGTCGGGCAACAGGTGTGGTATTGGCTGCCCCAGTATTTTGCTGCGGTAATGTGTGTTGGTAGTAATGCTAACATCTAGCTTTCTTGACCCAGCCAGTTATTGCCAATAGCAACCATATCTTCCCTTCTCCCCTCCAGAGAAACAGAGTGTTGCAGCTGTTCCATGGGGGCAGGTCAGCCCGGATCTGAGTCCTCCTCTTCGTGTACTTCACACAGTATTTGTAGTGGTAACGCACCTCACTATTTGCAGTGATCACTCTTTGTAGTACCTGTGCCTATCTTGGCGTGTGTGTGTGTGTGTGTGTGTGTGTGTGTGTAGTGTGTATGTGTTTATGTGTGTGTGTGTGTATGTTTATGT
>NC_063206.1:10533657-10648657 GCF_017589495.1 Alosa alosa | reverse complement strand
CTATAGGCTACATGTTATGTGTTGTATGTGTTGCAACTAAAAAGTGAGTCCGTTTTGTCTTTGTCTTCCCTCCTGTCAGTCGACATGAGGCCTGAGTGTGTGTGTGTGTGTGTGTGTGTGTGTGTGTGTTGGCCAGCTGATGTGCATGAAGGTCACATATCTGTTACAGACTGTAACTGAGAATACACATAAGAAAGATGCATCTGACTGTTAATTTGTATTGTTTTAATATTGAATTGTTTTTTTTGCTTCCTCTCAATAAGAGAATTATTTTTGTTTTTGCTTGGGATTCAAACTTGTTTGATTTACTACACTATTCTCCACTAAACTAAAGCAAAGATGCAAAGTGTTTCAAGTCTAATTCCTTCTCTCCTGTTGAGTTGTTCCTTTTCACAAAGGTAAAGGATATTCTGTGGTCACCATTGAGGGCACTCTTGCTGGTACGGAAAACACTAACACACTTAACCATAAGGTACAGATCTCCTCTGACTTAGCTGTGTGTGTGTGTGTGTGTGTGTGTGTGTGTGTGTGTGTGTGTGTGTGTGTGTGAGTGGTTGCTATCTCTGCACTTGAAGGTCAGGGAGCCAGTGTAAAGAGAGAACGAGAGTGGAGAAGAGAAAAGACATTTATTACACTTGAATTATGAAGTTAAATATCTAAGTTCGACCAATTTGAAGGTGTTGCTTGTCAGAGGAGTCTTAAATTCTCTTTTAAAATGATGTTTTGATGTTGATAGAGACTCTTGAGAGTGGCAACCTGTTTTGTTTTGGTTTGTATTTGGTCAACATGCCTTAATTATTTTATTTTGTTTGTTTTCCTGTCAATGCTAAAAGAGACATGTAATGCCCTTGTTTAATATTCTTTTAGATTTGCCAGTTTTGGAAAATGATGTGCCATTGAATTACAATTGTCATTGAATAATTTCTACAGTCCTTAGTGTTTTGTTTTTCCTTTGGAACAAAATAAATGGGGGTGATCTTTCAGTTCTGGTTCTGGGGATGGGCCTCTGGAAACACCCGTAAGGGAGCTGAACACGCAGCAACGGGTAAACCAGAGACTTACACGCAGACCAGGGCTGTTAGGTTGCTACAGCCCATCTTATCTTTTTTTTCCCTGGTAATTCAGGCCCTAGCCCTAGAATAAGATATACTCACAGAAGCCTGAGATTCTAATATATGAGAGATCTGTGGGCAAGATCACTCGACAACCCTGCTCACAACAAGGTAACAAACCACCAACATTTGATTAAGTGACTACCCATTAGGAGTAGTCACGCTTGAGTTGTATGACTATGGGTGTAGTTATGCTTGACTTATGTAGCCACTGAAGTATATAAGCACTCTTAGAATGTAAAACTCTTTGTTTCAACCAGCTGTGCTGGTTTGCAAAGATTCAATATAATTGGATGAATTTGATCACTGGCTCCTGTCTCATCTTCTTGATTCCGAATTAATTTACCTAACAGAATTGCGAGAGGTCCCGGGATCCCAACATCATGCTAATAGAACCTGACCCAAGTTATCCTGTTCCACGTGTAGGCCGCAAACACTGGAAGCCAATGCGGACGTTATGTTCCTGCTTCAAGGTAGACACAGATGTGTTTTGACTGTTGATTGGCTCGGTGTGTAGGCCATGAGCCCAGCCAGGTCCTGCGGCCAACATACACTATGGTGAGCGACTGGCTGAATGGGCGACAGTGGAAGACGTACAGGTTCTGAGGGCAGAGAAGGTTCTGGATAAATGAGGGGCACAAGTGGCAGAACTTGTAGCTTGGACATATGTATTAAGCATTGCTCCACAATCTTGTGCTTCTGGCAGTGACAACGCTGCCAAGAGTTGAAGCCAGTTTAGCAAAGTTGTAATCTTACCAACAGCAGTGAATTTATCAAATTGTTGATGCTATGACGCACTTAGCTCTAGGACACAATGTTATACGCCACAACATTTTAGCTAAGGGGATAATCTTGCAGCCTTGCTGCAGATCATAAGGGGGAGTCTGATTAAGAGTAGTCTGATAACATAGACAGCTAGCTCTTGCAGTGTATCAAGTTATGATTAAAGATAGCTTTTTCTTTCATGGAGGATGAGAGGTTGTTGATGTTCACTTCACTATTCTGAACTAATATTGAACTAATAGGTTCATCTGTTTATTAACAACACACCCACTGCTGTTGTTATATTGGTATTATAATTTTTTTTTTTCGCTTCGTTGACATGGAAAAGGTTTTTACAACGGCCAGCAGCTACTGCCTCTGTCTATCCCTAAGCGACCATGGTTACATATCTCCATGGATTTTGTGACAGGCCTGCCACCCTCCGTGGGAAATACAGTACAGTAATCCTTGTGGTGGTAGACCGGTTAGGCAACACATTTGATAGCACTTCCCAAGTTTCCTTCTGCTCGAGAAACCGCCGACCTTATCTTTCAGCATGTGGTGAGGATTCATGGAGTCCCGTCAGACATTGTTTCGGACCGTGGACTCTTTGGACTCTCTGGAAGGCCTTCTGGTCTCTTTTTGATGCCTCTGTTAGCCTCTCTTTTGTGTTTCACCCACAATCGAATGGCCAAACTGAACGCATTATTAACCGAGACCTTGAGAAGTATTAGATGTTTTATATCCTCAAATCCTTAGAAATGGAGCCAATTTGTGGGCAGAGTTGTCCTATAACACTCTTCAGTGGCCATTGACTGGTATGTCTCCTTTTGAATGTCAATTTGGCTTCTCTGTTTCCCAGTCAACAGGTCTCTGTGGCAGTCCCCTCTGCTGAGGTGTTTGTGTCCCGCTGCCGGAGAGTCTGGAGACGGGCTCGTATTGCCTTGAGTCGTTCAGAGACAGGCCAACTGACACAGAAGGCTGGTTCCACAGTTCAGGTTGATTGAACCCAGTCATTTACCATTTCGTTTGGCGATTGAACCCAGTCACTTACCAGCTGGAACTCCCAAGATCCATGAAAATGAGTCCAGTGTTTCATGTATCCTTATTGAAGCCAGTTCTTACCTCTCCTTTGTGTTCCCCCCTCCCCCATCCCATCTCATAGGTGGAGGTCTGGCCAACTCGGGTCAAGCGGCTGCTGTACTCAAGACGTGTTGGACGGGGACTACAATACCTTGTAGACTGGGAGGGGTATGGCCCAGAAGAGAGAAGCTGGTCGATGTCCTTGATCGAGGCCTTGTTCAAGACTTCCAATCAAAGTCGCCCTGGGCCGCCGGGAGAAGCTGACCAGATAAAGAAGCTGACCAGATATCGCGGAAATTAACATAATGACTGACGAAATAAATGACTGTGATGTCGTTTTAATAAACTATTGTTGGCATACATTTACCAAGTCAGCATTATAGCACCTCAATTCAGTTTTAAGTGCTACGTGTGTCATCAGTCTACCCTACTGCATAAAATAACAGAATCAAACCATTTTCAGTAGCCTACCACCAGGGTTGGGTAGTAACGGATTGCATGTAATCTGGATTACGTAATCAGATTACAAAAATCAAGTAACTATAATCAGCCCAGATTACAATAAAAAAAAAATGTGTAATCAGATTACAGTTACATTGTTGGGGATTACCTGATTACATTTTATCATGCAAGCAATGCAACTTTTTAATGATAGCCTAGGCGGGGGAAGTGGTTGAGCACTGCTCTCCCGTGCCCACATCCACGACGGAAGTGCCCTTGAGTAAGGCACCTAACCCCTCATTGATCCCCGAGTGCCGTTGTAGAAGACAGCTCACTGCTCCGGGTTGGTGTGTGCTTCACCTCACTGTGTGCTCATTGTGTGCTTCACCTCACTGTGTGTTCACTGTGCTTCACTAATTCGCGGATTGGGAGACCAAATTTCCCTCACGGGATCAAAAGAGTATCTATACTTACTTACTAACTTATTTACTATTGGGGCAGGTCTCTCGGCACACTGCCTGATCTTTTCCTCCTAATCTTAATGTAGCCTCTTGTTTTAGTGTTACCGTTTACTTTGAGAAAGTCACCAGGTCCCCCTGGTTGAAAAACATCCCAAAGGAATAATTTTCTCACCCCCACAATTGAAATGGACATGGTGTCATTTAATCTCAGGCCATGTCCCTGGGTCAAAAAAATCCAGCGAAAGCTAAATTCATTGTCCAGGTGTGCCCTTATAAAGGTTAAGATGAGTTGTGCATGTTTGGAGAATAGTGATCCATGATCACATCCATGATGACTAAGTGATCAATTTTGGGGGAAATTTCAACCACCAAAATACCACCCCCAAAGTGGAGAATAGCTATTGCAATGTATTAGTTTTTCAGATAATGGGACCTGGTGACCTCAAAGTAAATGGTAACACTAAAACAAGGGGCTACATTAAGATTTTTGGAGGAAAAGATCAGTTAATTCACACAGGAATGCTTTACTCAGAGCAAAGAGATTTCTTAGATGTAATGAAATAATAAACAGAAAAATAGAATGAGAATTCTTTCATCAATTCAGTGGTGGTGTCTTTTACTTAAGGGACATATTTATTGAAGTAATCTAAAAGTAATCCTAAAGTAATCAGATTACGTTACATGTTTTTGGTAATCCTGATTACAAAAATTGCCATGTCATTTGTAGTCAATAATGGATTACATTTCAAAGTAATCTGACCCAACCCTGCCTACCACTGCTACAGATATCACATGTAAGAAGGTATCCCTTAAAGTGTTGTACATTTTTGCACTTTCCAACATAGGGAAGCAGTATGGGAAACTTGTCGTTTTCGGCATAATTTTCTAACTCCCTGTCTAAAACCGACGCGATAGAAGCTTCAAACGAGCACTGTTCCTCAGCAGCAGCCATCTTCATTATTTAAAAAAAACTGCTTCAACGTTGGTGTTATATCGTCATTGTGTAAAGCCCCCCTCAACGGTTGTGATTGGTGCCTGGATTTTAGGGACATAGACCTCTCCAGAATAAGTCCCGCCTCCGTAACTTCCGTATCCATCCAACTTCCGGGCGTCTATTGTCTATGGGAAATAACATGGCGTTTCGAAATATCATACCGGTAAAACATCTGTAGGTAGCGAAGTAGAAAAAGCTGGTGGGCAGATTGGCCTACACACTTATGCCATCTACTTTCCACTGGATTTTTTAATTGTTGGTGCCGTTTAAGTAGTATACTATAGACTATACTACTTAAACGGCAGCGCTATGAGTATGAGTCCCGATAATTATCTCATTAACTATGCCTGATACAAAAATGTCCCAAGCAGAAATGGATTCTACGCAAAACGTAGGCTACAATAGGAACTGAGAAAGGTTTGGTAGTGACCTTAATCAGATCGTTGTAGGTTTTGCCCTGAATGGATTGCCAGTTTTACTTTCACTGGTCAGGCAAGCTGGTTATCTTTTCATATATCAACAATAAGTGAGAGTAGTAGCCCAATGAAGCATTTCAACCACATACGGAGTACGGAGGTGGCCCAGAGGGTACAGAAAAACCGTATCTAGAGACATTCGAATGTCTGATGGACTGTGACCTCTACATGCATGCGCATTCTTGCAACATTTTCACGTGTGCTAGACATTCTAACTCGCTGTGAAAGATAGGGAACTGACAGTGAACAGAGGACTTTTATAAAACTTCTGCTTGCTCCACCCTCAAACAAACACAGTGTGATATTTGAGAAAATCCTTGTGTAAGAAGGTCTGTCAGCAAGTTTGGTAAGCTGTTTTGGCTGGTTACTTCGAGAAGGGCAATTCGTCTCCTACAGGAATGGATGGGGAATCGACACGGACCGATTTAGCCGGCAAGAAAAAATGTGTCGCGGTAGTTGGAGGAGGTTTGGTAAGCGAAATTGGCCTTCATCAAAATGTAATTTTATGATGTGATTCATGGTGGTAATTTTCTGCCAGAAGGTTGGCTGCTTTCTGATTGAGCCATATAGACTTATGACGATATGTTTTGATTTATTTAAAAAACTATTTTAGTCAGATTTTATAGGCAAACACAACACGATCAAGGCATTTCTGTGTTTGTTTGTCTTTTTTATAGAGAAAAGTCTGACATTTTAATGTCTTAATTTGATATTGGCTTGTTGATATCGTCCTTACAGGTTGGTGCTTTGAATGCCTGTTTCCTTGCAAAAAGAGGTTTTCAGGTGCTGCTGTTTGAATCCAGAGAAGGTAATAGCCCAAAAGTTGAGTCTAAAGCATGTTAACCAGCTCTTAAGAACTGTTACCCCCACAGTGACCCTAAATCTGAGCTTGATTCTTCCATTGCTGTGACTCATCACCTGGTCTTCAGACATCAGATGTGCCCGAGAGGTGCGTGGCAGAAGTATAAACCTGGCCCTCTCTCACCGAGGACGCCAGGCCCTGAAGCATGTTGGCATGGAGGAGAAGGTGAGTGTTTGTCCCCTTTTAATCTCCTTCCAGGTATTTTCAGACCTGCAAGACATCAGCTTGTTATTTTTGCTCTACACAACTACAGACCTATGCATTTTTGAAACATCTTCATTCCTCTCTGGACATAACATATAGAAGCCTTCACACTCACCTTTAGCAAGATATTTTAGTGTGTGTGTGTGTGTGTGGGGGTGGATCCACATTTGTGTTACTCATGCCTCGCTAGGCACTGAATCAGAGGGGTGGTTTCACACTTGCATGACTCTTGCATGATTTTGGCTTTCACGGCCAGCTCCTCAAACAGGCGGCCCGGGGTAGCCGCAGAGAGCAATGTAAGGATCACAGATGCCAGATGAAGAGCAACTCTTAGAACAATCTCAGGCAGAGCAAGAATGAAATTACTGCAAATAATACCTACTAAATTATATAATCTGTATTGTATTGTATTGTGTACTTTTTTGCTACACCTTCTTAACATTTGCCAGTAGATGTCACTGTTCTCATTCCTCAAATTGAACTGAAATGTTTGTACAGGAAAATTGGTGTAACAGAAGTCAATTATCTTTCATTGGAATACAGATTGTGTCCAAAGGCATCCCTATGCATGCTCGCATGATCCATTCCTTGAGTGGGAAGAGGACTCCAATTCCCTATGGAAAAAAAGGCCAGGTGAGGATACCCCCTGTTTCAGACTCAGAAACACAGAGTTACATGAGATGCAATGCATCCTCAAATAGGAAACCTTCGCTCACATGCATAATGTGTCCGTGCAAACATTGTCTGAGGCTGTGGCCTTCTCCCTAAACCAATAGGACCTTATCTATTAATCATTACCTGCATTTGTATTCCTATCTCCTTTGGTGGACAGTGGTCAAAATGTTGTGAGTGATTGAGGACTAATTCTTGCTTTGAAGTTTTTCAATAAATAATTATTTTAAAGAGCTCACTCGAGTCATCCAATGTAGGCTTAGCTGACACTTACGAAAGACCCTTAGCCTTGAACCTTGGACATATTTTTTTTTCTCAGTCATCTGCCATGTAAAAAAGACGATTTGAGTTTTAAGTCTCATGCAAACTTACTCACCTACAAGAAGTGTCTGGTTTTGTAGGTCAGAATGGACATTTCATGTTGCTCAATTTCCACAGCAAATAACAGTGTGATGTGATTTTGTAAAGGCAACTGTTTTCATATGCTGTTCTCATATATTTGATATAGACAGCAGAGCAGTACAAACTTAATTTTAAAGGAAATGGTTAGGCTACACATCAGTGATCAGTAATCTTGTCTGTTAAGCCAGGAGAATCACAGCATTCTGTCAGGCTCCAGGACCGTAATGACAACAAATGAGGAATGAATCAGCTGGAAAGTTAGTCTAAATAATGAAACAGAAACAGAGGGAAAGAGGATTTATGTTTGTGTGTGTGTGTAGGTGTGTGTGTGTGTCTGTGCGCGTGTGTATAGTGCGTTTGTTTGTTTGATTGTGTGTGTGTGTGTGTGTGTGTGTGTGTGTGTGTGTGTGTGAAAGAGACAGAGAGAGATACTAGAGAGAACTAGAATAGCATCATGAACCAGAATGGCTTTTGATGGAGGAAAAGCTCATTCTGGCCGCGTGTTTAATCACCAGATTAAAAGCATACCTTGATGGGCCTCTAGCTCAGCTTGTGGCCTGACATAACCCAAACAGCAGCGCTTTAATAGGGGATTTCAGACAGGCCATCTCTAAGGCTGCCTGACCAAACCGCTGTGAAGTCCAAGCCATCTCTGGACAGTCCCTCACACGGGCCCTTCTCCTCTCAGCCCCTGGGAGCTGATATCAGAGGGCCAGGCAATCAGGATGATGTGAAGTGGTGCTGCCATTGGAGGGTTGGGTGATCGTTAACTTTGTGCTTTATTTTTTCTTTAGTACATCCTTTCTGTAGATAGAGCCAACCTCAACAAGGAATTGTTAACAGGTACTTCAATATTTAATTTTTTTTTAAAACATTTTTAAAACCCATCAGCAACCTCAGTGACACACAGAGATACAGACATTGACTATGCTATTAACAGATATTTTACACTCTTGGCCATTATGTGATCATTCATTTATTGTACTATGAGTACTTGAGGAGACTTAGGTGAGCGTTGCCTGCCCTGCACAATCCAACCCAACTCAGAGTGATTATTTTTAGCAGTGCATGCAGTTGCTATTGACATTTAGCCTTAGCATGCAATAAACACTGTGCATCCTTACATATTATTGCATTATAATATAATGCATATGATGTATTTAATGAATATCCCCGTCTGAAATATGTAATTGTTCAGATATTTCAAGAAAGCTTTACATTTCTATTGTTTTGACATGACTATAAAATGTATTTAACGCTCATGTAAGGCACAAGGAGTTGTTATATCAGGGTTGTGGTATAAGAGCACTACATGACCTCAAAACTGTTTTCTCTTATAATGACAGCGGCTGAGGCTTTTCCCAACACCACTCTGAACTTTGGCCGTAAACTGCAGGACTGGAGCATAGACACAGGGGCGATGACTTTTCTTGGGTAAACAGGAACTGCGCATGTAGACACTCACCGACAGAACATGTCGGTAGATAGATAGATAATCATATTTTCATAATATGTAGGCTTTGCACTAGATGCTTCACTGTGAGGTCTGGGCCCTGCTTTAAGCCTATGTAAAAGAGTTCAGCATGTTTTCTCTGAAGACTGATCTGTTTAAAAAAGTAATACATTTGTCTCCTTTTTCTGTGTGACCATAGTGTACCGGTAGCTAAATTATGGTTGTTAAAGCCTTGCATGTCTACAATGTACACAAGTTTACAATTACATTTACTTAATTAGAACTTTACACATTAGAGAAAGTCAATTACAACCTGAAGAACCTAAGGCTTATGTAATTACTAGAGAGTTCATTGATTTTTGTCAGGGCAGTCATCATCATTCAGTCATCTTTTATGCCCCAGTATTAATATCACTAGTCTGGCTCTCTGTATCAGTCTGGCTCCATCTGTCTATAAAAGCCATGGAAGCTTCCGGTCACAGGTTTATGTCATTGATTCAATATCCTGGGACCACAAGCACCTATTAAAGTTAATAAATGCACCCACAAAGTCTGCAATATGTCTTGGTCAAGTGTTATGTTAAAGGTGATATATTTCTGTTGTGTGCTGCAGACCAGATGGCACCAAGGAACAGTACCAGGCTGATCTGATTGTGGGCTGTGATGGAGCTTTCTCTGCCATCCGCAAGCAGTTTCTGCGCCAGAGCCGCTTCAACTACAGCCAGACCTACATCCCCCATGGCTACATGGAGCTCACAATACCTCCCAAAGATGGAGATGTGAGGACCGGTTTGTTTTTATATTTGAATTTCTAAATAGGCAATTTGATTTGATAGTGCATCAAAATCACAGATGGCTTGCACATTTATTTGTACCTGGATATAAATAATATGAGGTGTGTGTGTGTGTGTGTGTGTGTGTGTGTGTGTGTGTGTGTGTGTGTGTGTGTGAGAGAGAGAGAGGGGACATGTCTCTGAGATTGACAGGGTTGAATTGGAGGGAGGAAGCCTGGTGTTTTCCTCCAGCATACGCATAATGTATGACTGACATGTACAGCTCATTGTTGTACCAGCAATTATTTCGAGGTATACTCCCCTCAACGTGACAGGTGAACTTACCCTCTCCCTACTATCATTCATCTCATCCCTTCTAGTTCGCCATGGAGACCAACTACCTCCACATCTGGCCGAGGAACACCTTCATGATGATTGCCCTTCCAAATTTAGTAAGTGACTAGTTTTTCTTTTATGAGTGGACGCAAGGCCATTCCACATGTATGATCTTGTGGAATATTAACTCGAAGACTCACAAAAGAGAAGATAAATGGAAGTTCCTCAGGAATCTCCCAGCCACCGAGATGTGTTCTCATGCAAGATCTCATGCATTATCACAAATAAAATCTGAAACACAGAGAGACTGTGTTTAGGGAAATTGAGGACAGCATTGTGCAGTAAGAGCCTGCATGTGAATAAAAGTTCCTCTGTTTCATTTGGCATACAAAGACCACATGAAAGAGTTCTCCAACAGGTCTTTTATGACCTAAATGTCTCCATGTCCTATGATTTGTGGTCTTTAGTTTAAGACAGCCATCTGCACATCTTCATTTTAATGAACGGCCCCCTCCCTCCTCAGGGGATTCGTGATGGCCTCCAAACGAGTTTCCATCGCCCGTGGAGCCCTCATCAGCATAGTTTAATTTCACCACTCCACTTGCAGTTTCATCTCAGTCTCTCTGTCTTTTCTGAACTTATCTTTTCTAGCACAGTGTTGTGACACTTAGTCTTGTCTCTCTGTCTCTGTCACTCTCCAGCCCTCTGTCTATCTGTCTCTATCCCTCTATTCTCGACATGCTGGTGATCGGTTTCACTGACTTTATCTAGATCAGGTAGTTTGTCTCTCTATCAGTCTGTGTTTAAGTAATTTTTGAATACAGCCACATACCTCCTCAATTACACACTCTATTTATCTCTCTCTCTCTCTCTCTCTCTCACTCAAATGCAAATGCAGGCAGACACACACACACACACACACACACACATACATACATTGACACAAAAGTGCACACACTCTCTCTCACACACACACACACACACACACACACACACACACACACACACACACAGTGGTCAGGTTAGTGCCCTCTTTCAAGTTTGCATTAGAGCTGTCACTCACTATAATGCCCTTGGGTACATTAGCACTGTGAAAAATTGCTCAGCTCAAGGCTCGTTGACGTGGCAACAGCACTTTAAACGTGCCCACAGGGGCCAGACTGTGCCTTTTTCCGTCTCTCAGTGACTCTAATGTAAGATGGATCTGTGTCTTTAGGGAGGTGGGGGGGGAGGGCGGTGATGACATTTTTAATCCATCATGAAAATTGTATTCTACCCATCATGCACTTGTGGTGTTCAAGGATGAAAGAGAAGATTGAGTGATACAAGAAGGACATTTCCCACAGTTCTCACAAGCACAACATTGTCAACAAAGCAAGTGGTAGAAATGTATCTTAAATTGTCTTTTGTATTGTCTCTTATGTCTTCGACCTAACAAGCGAAAACACTCACAAGTCTGTTGGTGGTGCATGCAGCCTTTACCTAATGAGAAAAGGAAATGAAATGATGAAGTAAAAAGGAAAGGCTCAGTGGAGCACACAGGTGTTTAGATTGCTTATTTTAATTTAGAAAAGTGGAACAATTGTGGAAACTGCTATTTCTTTTAATAGGAAATGGACTTTTTTGTAACTCTATGTCTTGGCATTTCTTTCTCCTCTAAAGGACAAGACCTTCACCTGCACGCTCTTCATGCCCTTTGACGAGTTTGAGAAGGTCACCACACCTGACCAGGCCCTGGACTTCTTCCACACGTACTTCCCCGACTCCATCCCCCTTATTGGAGTGTAAGTGACATCCCTTCCCCCTTCCATCCCCCTTCTCATTATGCCTCCCAGTGTTCTTCATCTCTCTCTCCTCATCCTCATGCCTGTGTATGGCCGCATCCGCCGCAGCCGTTTTGTAGGGGGTGAAATTACAGATGCGGCGCGCAGCAAAGCCAGGGGCGACTAAAGCATCACGGTGCAAGTGACACAATGTCACCGTGAGACACTTTGAGTTGGAGCGGTCGAGGTCGGGAACTCCTCTATATGTCTGCCAGGATTAGAAGTCGGTAGTATATAGCTGTGTGTGTGGGGATGTGCAGGGTTTTCTTTTGATTTGATCTTTTGAAATCTGGATTCAAAGGATGTTGTCCTTGTGCTATAAGGTTCACTTCTGCCCAGTGCTTCACCTTGTTTGAGGTGAATATTCATGAATGTATGTTATTGTATGAAAACAGGAAAGAAAATATGTGTTAAATGTAAATGTAAATCAGGTTTCTAGGCCAAGTATACTTGCGTTTACAAAGAATTTGGTCTCGGCATTTATCCCATCCGTGAATTAGTGAACACACAGAGCATACAGTAAACACACAGTGAGGTGAAGCACACACTAACCCGGAGCAGTGAGCTGCCTTGCTACAGCGGCACTCGGGGAGCAGTGAGGGGTTAGGTGCCTTGCTCAAGGGCACTTCAGCCATTCCCACTGGTCGGGGATCGAATCGGCAACCCTCCAGTTCCAAGCCTGAAGCCCTAACCAGCAGGCCACGACTGCCCCATTCTTATTATTCTGTAGATGTCTGAATCTCAGTCTGAATTTGCTCAATATGGAATTGCATGAAAATTGACTCATAAGAGAAATGTATGATGTTTTCAATAGCCAGGTGAATGATCAAACATCTGTTACTGCTTCACAGTGTGAAAGCCCCAGCTATCAGATTTATCCCAGCAGGATATTATGCTTCTACAGTGGGATTAAATCACAGATAACAGTTAGCTCTATGGCGTAAAAAAACAAAATGTGCGAATCTAGAAGTCAACCTGCTAGAGCAACGTACCCTCTAGTGTATCATATGATCTTGTCGCCAGCCTATGTCTACCTCATTATGTCTAATCTGTGGCTGTGTGCTGTATTCTGTTTGTTTGTGATTGTCACCCTTAGTGAAGCACTTAAGAGAGACTTCTTCCGTCTGCCAGCCCAGGCCATGGTGTCCGTCAAGTGCTCCCCGTACCACCTGGGCAACAATTGTGTCCTAATGGGCGACGCTGCCCATGCCGTGGTGCCTTTCTATGGGCAGGGAATGAATGCAGTAAGTGGCAGGGGGTAATAAGGGCATGAGTAGAGATGGGAGGAGGAGGGGGGCAAAACAATGCAACAGGGAGCAGAAAGGACTGTGGAGATTAATCAACATTTAATTCATTTAATGCCATTTATTCAATACATTTTAAACATGCTTTTAACATACTTAAAATGAGACTCAGAAGGATGGGTCTGTGTGCTTGATACAGTAAAGAGCAGGGATAAGGGCTCGGCCAATCACAGCCATTGTCACACAGCAATTTGAGGAGAATGAGGATGGTGAAGATGGGAGACAGGCTATCACATCAATGCTATTAGCATCATTTGCTTGCATTGGTTACCTATATCAGATTCAATTGAATGAGGAATTGGAAGCACGGAGGAGTGTTATAAATATACCCACTGTCTCCCACTGTGAGACGTGCCTCAATGACAGCTATTGCTTTTAAAATGTGTTAAAATAATATACATAAGTAAACCGCATAATGACACCGTGGATGGGTGCATGACATGCTGATTAGAATTTAATGTAATATGTAATGTATGGTAATATGAGATATGTAATGTAAGGTCTTTTGCAACCCCTCACAGGGCTTTGAGGACTGCCTTGTTTTTGATGAAATAATGGACCAGTTGAATGAAGACTTTGGTAAGCATTAAAATGCACATAACCTTCACATGGACAATAAAAGCTGCATTTCATAAATTATACTGTACAAACACTGACCTGAACTATTTCGAGAGTTTGGTTACAAAACGCTATATCAAACGCTATATTAATTGTGTATTTCAGGTATTATCAATCAAATTGCAGTTGTGTTGTTTTGATTGAGTAAAGATTAAAATCAAATAACAATACCCAGTTACAGTTCTACTGAAATTACTTGGAAAACAAAATGTAAAGAAATTAGAAAATTCATTAAAATGGTGTAGCGTTTTTGGAACCAAACTCATTTTCAGCATTTGTCTCAGTGACATTTGTGGTCAAAGGAAATGTTTTGGTTTTGCTATTGCAAGATGCTGTGCTGCCAGAGTATACCCGTGTCCGAGTGCCCGATGACCATGCCATTGCAGACCTCGCTATGTACAACTATGTTGAGGTAATGGTCAAGTGTGTGTTTCTTTCATTTCTAGCTGTGGTGGTCACTTGTAAGATTATTAATGGTAGTTAATCACTTTCATTCCCGTCCAGACCCTTGTTAGGAGATCTAAAATTCCATTAAGTAAGTCTCCCCCATGGAGACTCTTAATTAATTAAAGAGGAACTGACCCCCGCCCTGACTGTAATTAGTCTGCATAACATCATGTCTGGACACACATGGTACTATAAAAACTACTGGGATTAAAGTTATTGGCCGGCGTTGTAAAGTTCAAACCTGTTATCATAATTATCTCCCAGCAATTGCTATAGCAACATTGACCCAATGTGTATGTCCACCATGTCTAGTATGAGATTAGAGCAAGTCTGGATACCGCTCTAAGCAAGCAAGCACTACAGATGAAAAATAGATGTTTATAGTAAACAGGATTTGGTCGCACACTGATGAAACATGGGGGCAATTTTAGTGGCTAACAGCTGAGAGACACCACCCAACCCATCCCCATGTGTGTCACTAGTAATCCCTGTTTGCTCTTGCCAAAAGTCCATTACCAGCAATGCGCCGCTCATTGCTTCACTTGGCTGGCTTTTGATGGCAGTAAAATCTGCCGAAAATTACCTGACTTGTCATTAGCCTGACTGTCTTCTCCTCGCTTCCCTCTTTACGGGGGAAGCCAACAGGGCATCAGGAAAAGCAGCTAATAGGCAGTGTATTCCTGTCATCGTGTCTTTGCTGCGGGGGCCCTCTGCAGTTTTAGTGCAAGCTCTCCTCGTAGTCTGTGTGTGTGTGTGTGTGTGTGTGTGTGGGGGGTGTGTGTGTTTTTGGTGGAGCTGCCAGCTATAAGCAGCGAGAGTTCGCTGTGACTGCTCCCTACAGCAGAGCCCCCACTCGTCCCCCTCCTATTCAGCTGTTAAATCACTCACACACAATGCCAGTAATTGCTCAAGTGACATCATCCTTATCCAAAGCTCACGCACACACAATCACACATGAGCCATGCTTGCCGAATTGCCCTCATTAGAGCATTTGATTACCATGGTTAAATATAGCTTGCAGTTTTGCAGTGCTGCGCGTGCACACACACACACACACACACACACACACACACACACACACACACACACACCCTTAAACACACACCTATAACCCCCACTCCACCCCCTAACATACACACACAAATACACGCACACACACACACATCCACACTCATATTTTTCACTTTTTGCTACAGATACATGATAGACTGAATGATAGACAAGGTAGACTGAAATGGAGACTGAATTTATAAATGCCATTTTAATTGTTGACATTCTTTTTTCTATTTGCGATTGTTTTTCAGATGCGTGCACATGTGAATTCTAAATGGTTTCGATTCCGCAAGCAACTTGACAACCTCCTCCACTTCATTATGCCAAAGACAATCATCCCTCTGTACACAATGGTATGGCAGTGTTAGTATGAGTTTTTTGTTTTGTTTAAGTTATGAGTTCTATTTTGCTCCATATAATCCTTTAGTGTTTTTAAAAGAAGTGTGACAGATCATTGTCTCCCCCTGTATTTTTGTTCCCAGGTCACATTTACTAGAACCAGGTACCATGAAGCAATAAAACGATGGCATTGGCAAGACCAGGTGAGACAAAACAAATTTTGTATGAGTGTGAGTGTATCTGTCTTCTTTTTGCTGATGCCCATAATGTCCCATTCCCACGGCAGTTCTGCCCCAGTGCAAATCCAGCAAAGTGCAGAATGGTGTTGCCAGCTTGCCATCCTCCATAGCTGTAAGTGCTGAAGACTGTCCTATTTTCTGGTCAATAAACTAAAGAAGCGCTAAATGACCAGAACTGAAACGGAGAAAACTAAATGATTTATTCAAGCTCAGAAGTAGCTGTACTGTACTTAGCTAGAAGTGAAAGACATAGTCAAGAATCCACTGTTGTTTTTGTTGTTGATGTTGTTTTATGTCAGGTCAAAGGATATAACATTGTTTACGGCTATGTTTTTCCTGGATCGGCCCCAATTTGGCTCCGTCAGCATTGGCTTTGAGAGGTTGACATGATGTGTGGGAGTGATGGAGATGGCTTTGGATGTCACTCTGAGCGCCGTTACCAGAAACAGAGCCGCTGGGGGGATGCTTTGGAACCCGTTTCATGAGCGCGACAGATACTTAATTTTAGTCCCAGAAATATCCCCTCGTGTTGCCACTGGTTGAGAAATACTATGCCAGTGACTGTGTTTACATGCACCTCAGTGTCCTGGTTATGATAGGGATTTTAAAGGTATTCGGGTTTTGTATTTGCGCATGTAAATATCATATTCCAAATTTCAGATTTCCGGATAAGCTCTTATCCAGGTTTTGAGAATACCAGTTATGCTAGGTGGAGTACTCGAAAGAAATCGGGATACTGTTCCATGTGTACCCCTTATCCCCATTAGAAACAGGGATAAGGTGTGCTAATAGAACTGTATTGATGGTAACTGGGATTTTAGTATTCATCATGTAGGGATATTAACAACCAGGTTTCTCTGTGTTCATTTCTCTGAGTTCAACACTATATCCTGAATAGGATCTAAACTAGGATAAGCCTAATAACCGGGATACTGAAGTGCATGTAAACATAGTCAATGACATGCCCTTCTGTAATAAGATGCACTCTGATGCTAACCAAGTAGGGGAAAAAAAACTAAAAACGAATTCACATTGGTATTATTTTTTTCTGAAGGATGAAACCCTGGTAGGGCTGGGCAAGAAATAAAAGTGTCGGATAGACTTGCTGTGTCATACAGTGTTATGAAACCAGCCTTGTGGGGTGTGAAATGTGGGTGTACCCAAACCCAAAGCTATCTCAGAGATAAATGCTCCCGCTGCACTGTGAAAGCAAGGGGAATCACAATTCTCTTCTGGATTGAGGGGTAGGGGTACGTAGCCCTTGAAACCGAGATATTCCACGAGCTTACTTGAAATTGATGGGTAAGCGAAATGTCCCAGCATACACCAGGCACACCGGAAAAACATGACCATGCAAGCACACTGGGAGACTCATTAATGTAACATTTTGGCATTAATAAGGATTTTAAAATTAAAACAATGATTGTTTTATCTTACATTTGTGTCTGTTGCGAGCTGGGGTTGTTGTTCTCTGCCTCTGCAGGTGATATCCAGAGGGCTGTGGATCTGTGGCCTGGTTTCAGTGGCTGGGGGGACCTACTTGATCGTCAAGCATCCTCCTAAGAGCACCAGTATCCCCCTGGACCAACTCTGGAACCGCGTGGCGGCTCTCAAGTGGTTCTAAGAAGCCAGGAACAGTGAGTGGGGGGTTCTAAAAAAAGGTGACCTCACCATCCCCTTGATGGATCCAAAGTGACCTACATTTGCTGTAGGGATTAAAAGTGGATGATTGATGAGATGTTGATAAGATTAGGGCCTCGAGGGGGCAGCCCTTCATTGTTTGTGTTGTCGGACTGGTCTTTGTAGATTTCTATCAGAGATAATTAAACATCACAGTTCATTTATAGGCATTAGTCGCACAGACCCGCTAGGTCAGTGAGCGATGCTCACGGACCAACCCCCATGGGTCATCACTATTACGCAGCTGTCCATTATGACACGCACACTCAATGATACGGCAAGTTGTCATCAAAAGCTTATTCAATCACCTATATCTTGGGTGTCGAGACAGTCTATCATCACAATTAACTATTTAGTTGGTTAAATTACCTTGTTTATGAATATTGTATGACACAATAATAGAATAAAGACAAAAAATGAAATGGAAAATTTTCATAATGCGCTTGAAACTACTAAAGTGCAATTACTGTTTTGAAATAAACGCATAATTTTTTGAGAATCCTATAGTGTTTGGTGTGTGTCTATGGTTGTTTTTTCTCACTCAAAAAGCATAATATAAACTCCTGCAAACTGAAATAAAGAAGTGAACCATTTGAGTTTCAGTCATTTTAAAGGGACACCAGGCAACGTTTTCGTGTTAATTAATCATCTTCGTAAGTCGGTATATGGTTAAATGACTCATTAGGGGGCGAATGAAGGCTCTCTCGCCCGCCTCTACTGCCTATAGAAAGAATATCCCACTTGCAAGTTCGGTGTATCCTACCCGCCGACCGAAGCAGGATCAGTTTACAGCACAGAGGCAGGCTAACGTAAACGCTAGAGATTGTTGCAAACGGTGTATAATGGCAGAGCCGGGCTAAGAAGCAGCGAAAACCCTTGACGGAAGACGCAAAGAAAAGGAAAAGAGCTTCAGACCGAGCGAGGGGGAGTTTCGTAGAGAAAAAGCATCAGGCTTGCCTGGTGTCCCTTGACACCATGCTTTGAAACCATGTGAAATCTCTATACAAGGCTGATGTTCTATTCTGGAGAAAAAAACACCAACAGAACAGTCTGACATTGATTTATACAAGCAGTTTCAAAAGTGGATTATCAAGGTAAAATCAGCATTTTTTCATTACAACGCTGCTCCCAAAAACAGCACACCACAAATCACAGGGTTCAGTCATCCATCTTAGAAATCAAACGTGGGCAATGTGGAAAATACCATTTAAACAATAAGCTCCCAACAAAAGAGGGGGGATAAGACCTTTTTTTTTTTATACCAAAGACACAACAGCATAATATAACTGAAAAGGACTTGGCATTTGTCAAGCTTGAATAGCTGGAAAACTGGCATCAATTTTGTTGGCTGGTGTTTGTGAAACATTTTTGTGAAACAATTTGGTAAAAAAAAGACATCAAAATCATGAGAAGCTTAAAAAATATGATATCTTTATTAGATCTATACAAAATAAAGAGTGCTGAAAAACCTTATGAGGATGTGCAAAATTCCTCTCCCTCAGTCATACTTCATCCATAGTGGATCCATCACAACATAAAGAATATGTTTATCTCCTAGCCACAAAAGTACTGCATAAAACAATCCACTCAATATATAATCTCAATAGTCAATCCGTGATTCAGTATCTTATTAATAGTCTTTCCCTCATGTAATATGACTTCAAACACAGTAATCCCCTCAAGTGCCAGATGGTAGGGATGAGGAACTCAGTGTAACATTTGATATTTATACAAGCTGATGTCATAAATACCTGAATGTGAACATGGCCTACAGTGTAACATGCTGATTCCAGCTGAGCACGGGTGAGGTCCATGTTACTGTGCTGTCTCCGAGAGTGGAGGAGCAACTCTGTGCTGAGTGGGTTTTTGCTGTGCTTGTCTTGGGTGAAACGTTTCCACGCCCGCTGTGGCGAGGTCACAGTGGACGCACCTGGATGACGTTAACCTCCGTGGTGCTGTCGCACTTGGACTGGACGTCAAGCGGCTGTGCGTCGTTACTGGTGATGATGAAGACGATGGAGGACGAGCTGAAGGTCACCCTCTTTTTGGGCCGGTTCGGGCGGCTGTGGGAGATGACGATGGGGCGAATGGGCCGCTCTTCGCTGGCCAGGGGGCGCTCCTTGATGCTGTGCTGGAGCCGGACCAGGCGAGAGCAAAGCAGCTGACACAAGCACCGGCGAAACTGTAGGAGGAAAAAACAAAGGCCAAAAGTAGAAAATCGTCTGAGAATATGAAATTGAATAAATAAACAATGCAGTACAGAGACAAATAATTTGATAATTGGCCCAGTGTCACCACTTTTAAAGCCAAATTAAATTGCCTTTTTCATTTCAATTAAAAAGGTAGAGTAATGCACAACAAATTCCTCTTTGCGAATCTTTCTGTGGTGGTGATACTGATTTCAGAGTAGATATTAAACATCACTAATACTTCAAGTGAAATGTCACACTTTAATACACTGAGTATCAATTTAATTTACTCTGAAAAACAGAAAAATGCCAATTCTGCCAGCCCACGGAACATTTAATAAATGAGTCATATATTATATTATATTATATTATATTATACATTGTAACCAATTTATAACTAAATATATTATAACTTTGTGCCAATATTGTGGAGCACCCACTTGATTTTCATGGTCTGTTTTCTAGTCTGATGTACCTTTCTACTCATGAAGATGTATATGACTGGGTTGTACGCTGTGCTCGACTTGGCGAAGAAGGACGGGATGATAGCGAGGGTTGGTGAGACCACGCTCTTCCTGCCAAAGGCCTCCATCATGGACACCACAGCGTACGGTGTCCAGCACACCAGGAAGCAGGAGATCATGAGCAGGAACATGACGGCCACCTTTTTCTCGTAGCGCAGGATCTTGATGATCTGCACTGTCTGCAGGTCCTGAATGGAGCGCAGCTGTAAAAACCACAACAGAGTTTTTAAACCACTGAACATGAACATGTTATATATAACATGATATACTTTATGATTATGAATGTTACAGTCAGTGTTACTACATCAGTAGGGCTCGACATTTTTTTTACGGTTTTGGACTCCCTGGTATTTGGACTTGGACTTTTTCTTGGTCTCGGACATTGGGTCTCGCCAAATATTCTAGTTGATCTTGACCTAGTCCAGCGGGCTTAAAAATATATAATTTTATTCTAAATGATCACTTTCAAAAACAAAGTCATTTATTAAATAAGCATGCTCAGAAAAATACATTTTAATTTATTCAAAATCCATCTATAATGGATGGAAATTTACATTGGCTACTTATTAACCAATCAAATGCCTACCAAAACTTTTTAAGGGGAACACGTTTATACATCCAAGTTCAGGAAAACACATGAGAGCAGGAGGCAGAATCACATGCACGACTAGATATGTGGTGTATCTGCTCAAATGCCCATGCGATGTATATTATGTTGGAAAAAACAAAAAAATTATGCAAGCACAACATCAGTAGCGAGACACTTTAACAGCCATACTGTAATCATAGCACTGTACATGGGAATTAAAGTGGTGAAAATCCCACGCAGGGATGGTGGTGGCGATATGGATAAAACTATTGCTACAAAGAGAGGCATATTGGATACACTGTTTGGGGACTCCATTCCTAATGGCATGAATGAAGAACTCATTTTGAACTGTTTCTTGTAAAAGTGCAAGTAGCGCTGTGATGTTTGGAATGTTGTTTGTTGTTGTTTTTCTGTAAAGTGTATATTATGATGATTTGTGCTATACACAATAATGAACGGTAGTTTGCTTGAATTGTAATTGGGGCTCCCCCTGTTGGGGAACACTTGCTGAAGGGTTGAATAGGTACTACTTTAGGCACGCCTATTGGGTGAATTCCCATTTCACGCTGAAGAAGGGTGTCTTGCCCGAAACATCAGTGGGGCAACTAAAAGGTTTAAAACAAACTGCAAGCCTCAAACTGCAAACTGCAAACTGCAAACTTCACTTAAGTGAAAAATCCTATAGCATTCTAAAGTGAAAAAACAGTATGACCTAATAGCGTAAAGCAAAGAAGCTATACTTATATTTAATTAACTAATAAACTATAACTTATATTTCTAACATCACAGATTTTTTTTATTTTAATCATGACCGTTAAACATATAAAACATTTGAAGTGATCTGTGACAGGGAAAGAATATCATTATCACATTGATTCAGGAGTACTCCCTGAAAATGGGTCAGGCCAAGATCACAAGTTTTGTCCATGACAATTATGGTCTGTCAAACCAGAAATATCTGCCAAAGTCCACAATGCTGCGACTGCAGTGTGTTAACGGCCAGCACATTTCAGAGAACCAGAACAACAGAGGATGAGTGGTGTGGTGTGTTGTGCTGGTGGCTGGTTTGGTTGGGGGTGATAATGGAGTCTAAAACGCTGCTTATAGCCAACATGACTCAATCCGCCGTCCTTTGATCAGAACACACAACAGCCTCTAAAGCACTCTTTGGGCTAAAGGGAAATCCACTGAGGTCATTTTATATAACCTCACAAAACTCACATGATGGACACACACATAGTTCCTACAACATGCCAAACATAGGCAAGTAGTACCCTTGTGGGTATACTGCACACAAAGAAATACCTTCTCTATTTATATCTCAACGGCCTTACCCCAGGCTCTCATTTTGGGCTGGAGAATCACACCTGACACAACTAATCAGTCAATAACTAAATTAACTGTGTCCCTGCAAGGCAGAGGCCAAAAACACTAGCTGGTTGGTAAAGAATTAGTCACTGAAAGCAAACTGTTATTTAAGATGCATAACTACAGACATATATGGACATAGATATATGAACAAGTATGACATTAGGAGTTAATGAAGATTTAGAATAAGGCCATGTTGCAATCATGTTTGCTACATTATGATGAAATACCCCAATGTGAAAATGCCTCAATCAGGATTGCAGTGTCCATTAAAAATCTCCCACTTTGAAACAACAATAGTAATCACCATATCATTGTTCACTTTCGTTCAGAGATCCAGTGCTCAGTGATGTTATACCATCATGTGACTCATTTATCCAGCCCAACCTTTTATTCATTCTACCATCCATTCATCTCCATGCTTCCATGAGTTCATCCCTTCAGTCAGTTTGCCCTTCACTCGTTTAATCTATTACTCTCTCCTTCTCATTTTAGATTAAGCTCAACGAGACATCCACTCATACGCCAACAAGTCCGTAGCTTAAACAATGTCTATATTCAGTTACACTGAACACTTCAAATAATCTGCAAAGAAAACCACTCAGCCAAGTCCTGACTCACCAGGCCATGTCCCATTTCCTGCTCTCGCCTCTGGAAATACGCTGTGTTTTGGCAGCTCGGGCACACAGTTTGTGTGCACACAATAAGAGAGCCAGCCTCTTGGTCGCTGCGATTACCAGCCGGCGTCGGCTGGATGGAAGTGGACAGATGATGACTCAGGGCGGTCAGCTGCAGGCCTGAATGCAGTTCTTTCGGGATTCGGGGAAGTCGGTGGCAGACCCCACCGCACGCGGCTGTTGCCGCTGAGTGGATGTAACGGCGGCTTACTTCCTGAACGTCGTAAATACTTTATGAAGCTTAGGCTGGCTTAGTGCGGCCACCGTATGAGACATCTGGGATGGCAAGTCAGCTCACGTGCAAATATACACACTACAAACACACACACACACAATTACACATACACACTCACACTCACACACACACCCACACACATTCATATACACACTTTGTCTCTCTCTCACACACACACACAGACAGACACACAGGCATACGTGCACATAAACCTCTCTCCCCACTTGTGTGCCACTAACTATAGCCCACTGTTGAGTGAACCCTGGATAGCCTCCAGCTGCCTTGTCTTGGCTCCAGCGGGGCCCCTCCAAGCGCTGCTGCATAGCCGATAAGATCAGTGCCACACAGCTGTAAAGCTCCATGGAAAGTACAGGCTGTTGGTGGATGCTGGGCTTAATTTACTCCCACCACCACCACAACACAACACATTCGCAGAAGCACTACAAGGCCTCTCGATAAAAACCTGTCAATGTGCTGCTGATGCCGTCTCCCTCACTTGTCTTGACCCAGTTACAAGTACGGACATGAATACGTGAGTGAATACGGACAGCGACAGCGAGGAAGAATGGACGTTTAAGTGAGAGGAATGTTTCCTGGAGGTGTGTGAAAAATAAGATTGATCATAAAGAGATGCAGGGACCGAGAGCTGATAGACGGGATTTAGTCAAATAACACTGTCGGCATACTGCGCACAAAAACACAGTTTTCCTTTCCACATCTCCTGGGGAAACAGGAGTTAACCTACTTTATCTCACTCTCAGCACATGTGAATACTGTAGCGTCGGTGTGTTCCAGACTGTAAGTGCTAGCTTCCCATAATGCTATGCGGGTGGGGTTCGGGGAAACTGTGCCGGTTAAATGTGTTTTACCTTTTGTTTTAGGATTACGAGTGTGTTACGGTGTTCTGTGTATAACCCTCCTTATATTTGCCTTTTGTGTAACCCTCGTGTCGGTAGCTACCCTGTCAGTGTATTGTGTGAGTGTTAGTGACTAACCTTGTGTGTGCCTTGTGATGGTGTGGCTATGTTTCTGACAATAAAGCTTCAATCTTGATCCTGGTGTCTTGGGTGATTACAATACCTTAAGTATGATATTTCTGCTTTTGAATACCCATAATATAGAATTGTCAAAATGAAAATTATGGGAGGTCAATGGCATATCACGTCGGGGCAATACTTTGGTTGGCCAGACCAGAAGAGGGCTCAAAAGTTAATGCCTTACTTGTAAGGGACTACCCAAGGTGCTGGTTGCTACTAACGCTTCTTAAAGTACCTTCTGTAAGTAAAGTAAGATTTCTACAACTCATGTGTATTCAGTTTGACAACCAAAAAATCCTTACCATGCGTACGGTGTACAAGATGTTGCCATAACAGTACGCCATGATTCCCACCGGTACAAAGAAGCACCCGAGCAGGAACAGGAGGATGAAGGAGGCGTCGTTTGGGTCCTTGGAAGCCCAGTCCAGGGAGCAGCCGAGCTGGTGGATCTCCAGAGTGTAGCGGTTCCATCCCAGCAGCGGCGCCCCAGTCCAGGCGATGGAGTACAGCCAGATGTGCGTGATGGCCCGCCAGGCCCAGGGGAAGTCAACGACCTTGGCGTGCACCACCCGAATGTAGCGCTCGTATGCCAGCGCCGCGAGAGTCATGATGGACACAATCCCTAGAGAACATACACACAGGGGAGAGAGCAGGTCAGTGCAGTTCAGCAGAGCAGTGAACCTTAAACATAACAGTCAGAATGTGCCTATAAATACTAGTTAGCTCTAATGATTCTCTGAAAACAAGTGATTTACTGAGCATAACAAAGACGATATTGTTGTTGTACAATATTAGGAATATATTATTACAAAGACATCACAGTTAGCAATGAAGAAGTACATATTTAGTTAGTTTATACTTTTAATTATGCATTTTCAAAAGTGAAAACTCAGGTCTAGGTTACTTTGGAGATTTTAACCTTTTACACCAACATATGTATGTGCAGCTTGGAATTGTACGTTGCGTATGGGTAGTTTGACATGTGTTATGCATCCTTCCCATTATGGGGTCAGCCCTATGTTCCCACATTTCTAAGGTTAGGGTTACGGTTAGGGTTGGGGTTAGGGTTAGGGCTATGGTTAGGCCTGAGGTGTGGGTGGGTAGGTTAGGGTTAGGGTTAGGGAACAAAGGGCTGTGGGAACATAGGGCTGTGGCAACATAGGCATGCTCCCCACATTATCAGTCCTGCACACTTGTATTCACACATATATTCTGCAAAGCCCTCACACTCCCGACTCCCTCCTCAACTTCCCAGTATCTGATCTCATCAGTGTGGCCTCAAGCCCCCAACTCAGCTGTGCTGTCACTAAATCAATCACTGAACTGGAACCCACAATAATTACTCAATCCAAACTTTGTCTACCACCAAGCATCTGTGACCTTATCCGCCTGAGCATCTTGGGACTCGATATGCAGAGCCGAGTGGTAGCCTATTGACAACATGAACCAATTACCCAAGAACATTTGACAGGAGTGCATGGAAATGAGCGGGAAAGAGCGCTCGGTACATATGGTAGCCTTCTTCAGAATATGAAGACGCTCAGGAAATGTGTTAAACACAGACTTATTTCCATGTTTCCTATCTGATTTCTAATGAATGACTACCTACAAAATGCCAATAGGGTCAGCAGTTTAAACTGATTATTTTTGCGTACAGTATGTGATACATTTCATACTACAACATTTTGATTGTACCTCTCTAGAATGGAAAATGCAGCCCTCCAAATTGTATCAAAAGCGTGCAGTGAGAGTGTGTTCAGTACATGCACCTCCAAACATTAGACAGATGGCATTAATATGCTAACAGACAGACTGTATCACTGACCCCCTTCTGCTTTCTATGTCAGTTGCCACACTCGGTCAGGTGCATACAATGCAGAGGCAACAAAAAGCATCATTACGGCATATCCCGTATTTGGCTATTCATAGGGTAGGAGGTAGCCTAATTGACAGCGTGCCCTAGCTTCACCGACGTGAGGGTATATGGCACATGCTGAAGCATTCATCTTCAGGTGAGATAAGCTGCATCGCCCAGGTGTGTGTGTGTTTGTGTGTGTGTATGTGTGTGTAAGCGAGAGCGCACATACATACTTAGCATGATAATGAATACACCTTGACATTCAAAGCTGATTTAAAGAATCAGACATTTAAAACCGCTTATCCGTCAACACACGTCCGTGCAGGTCATATGCTACAGCATTGCTGTAAATAAACACACTGAACATTTTATCTCAACACACAATGAACATCGCAACAACAAACCAATATGGCTCTGAAAGTCTAGGCTGTAAAGGTCATAGGGGAGAAAGTAAGTGTGCTGTTCCATTAGTGTTATTAATAATTCGGGAACAATCGGACATGCCACTTGATATGTTCAAAATGGTTACAATTTGCAATGGCCTAGTAAGATTTAATTGCATTTTCAATCTGAGAAGTTATGTAGCCAAAGTAGTCATATCCGGGCGCGATGCATGCATGTTCTCAGCAAAGGTTACACGTCTCTCTCGGACGAAATGCAGTATAATACAGTTCGCAACTCGACAAATCTGAGATCACAGTAGACCAGAAGGATAATTTATGGAGCCTCTTTAGTCAATGACATCCAACACTAATTCTAATGCATGCTGGAATTCTATAGAGATCCAGTCCGGTAGATCCAGTTACGCACCAGTTTGCAAGTGAGCAGCACTTAATTAAACGTCTTAATACTCAAAGGTATGTGCAAGCCACCCTCTTTCCTTTAGTTAATCCAATGAACCTGCTACCTGACATTATTTCATCAATATTTTTTCACCCGCGAAGCAGTGCAGCAGAAACGTACATGTATTATATGTTCGACATTGATATTAATAAAAACATCTATTATATGTTCGACATTGATATTAAAAATATTAAAAAGCGTTCAAATGTATAACATTTATAAACTGGCTGGGCGTCAAACACTCCAGCCGAGCCCGACGCATTTAAAAGGGTAGGCTAACTGATAACACACGCGTGTGGTATGGTTCAAGTTGCATGAACTTTCAACACATCGTACTTCTAGATAAATATTTTCTCAAAGAAAAGACATGTGAGACTTTCTGCAAATCAGGAGACTTCGTGGCATAATTACAGAACATCCTACTTAGGAGCTAGTTGGAAAATGTGACAGGCGTAAAATTATAGAAAACAACGAACCGAATAGACTGTTGCTGAAACCGTCCCAAACACACGTCGCTGAATTCCATACCCATCTTCGTTTGATGCACGAAATAAATGTAAAGTTAATCCCAATGACGCACATCAGCAGGTCACTTATACTGATGTTGACCAGTAACAAATTCGTGGGTGTCCGGAGTCTCTTGAATTTGTAGTAAAGGACAAGAACAAGAACATTGTTGCAAAAGCCCAGTGCGCAAATAGTCCCAATGGTAAATGCGAGAAGTTTGTAAGTACCAACTGCGAAAAGATAATTTTCCGTGTTCGTCAAAGTCCTGGTTTGGTTGGCAGGATTCATTGCGTGAAGAAGTTAGCTTCCAACATTGCGCAATGCAAGAAAACCAAAAGCACTGGCATCGTGATCTACAGTATGTCGTTTCCAAATTCTGCCGCTGGTGTAATCCGATTAGTACATTAGTGGAGGAGTAGAAATCAGAGCAATTTTAGGTAGCTGAGAGATTTTAGTTCAGTGTGCCACTGACATTTAATTCTCATGCCGTTGTCATGCGTCACGTGGAGAGCATGAGCGTCTCCATACAGGAGTGAGGAAAAGTGGAGTACACCCATGGTCATGTGATTTCCTAAGCTTGCAGATGTTTGCTATAACACTACATCTCTGTATATATGTGTGTGTGTGTGGGTGTGTTTACTTTTAAGTAAAGTAAAGATTGATGAGACAGGTAGAGAGATGGGAATGGGATCAGGAAATGACATGGGGTTGGAATCCAACATGGGCCCCTGAGAGTGGATGCCACAGTTGGCACTACATCTCACTCATGGACATTCTTATTAAGTGCATCTTGTGGCACTGATTAAATTGCTCTATTGCACACACACACACACACAGAGAAAGAAGGTACATCTAGAAAAGAATATAGACTAGCCTTCAGTAGACTGTCTGAAAAAGCACAGGGCATTTTGGAGACAGTGATGAATGGCACTAATTCCTACAGGCACTTTTAGCACCTGAAGGTGAACTGTAGCTTCACATCATAATGAAAAGTAATTACAGACAAACTGGACTTTGTTTATTTCATTCAATTCTCAGAGGAAGATGTATTGCACATTTCATACTGTAAATAATCCATCTGGCACTCACCCACCTGGACAGTCCCAATACATATATTAGAATGCTGTTCATTGACTTCAATTCAGCATTCAACACTGTGATCCCCAAACACTGTGATCCCCCCTCCAAGCTGATCTCCAAGTTCAGCCAGCTTGGCATCAGCAACTTACTCTTGATGGTAATTTTGATACCATAGATTTAATAGAGACCCAGTCAGACCAATAGTATGAAAAATCAGGAACAGAGTTTATTTACAATGATGAGCATCAAGGGAGAGACAGCATGACTTCACCTAAAGATCCATCAGCTGCTCTAACTAGACAAGGAAATAGTTCGGGTTTAAGTATCCTTCCAGGCTGACGGGAGATGGCGTTGGTCATCCCATCTCACGTGGACTACATTGAATCAGACTCTGATTAGTGGCAACCTGGCAATCCGGAGCAGATAGCTACTGACGCAGCTATGCAGAACAGTGAAACACTGCAAAGTCATAATATTCCCGCTTATCTCTAAATACAGTCACACAGAGATATACACAGGGACAGTACAGATATCATACAGTCATTACATAGAATCATACTTTTAGTATCAAAGTGACCCACTAATGAGAAATGCAGAACATTAAACCACATATTGGAATATTGGACATAATGCAGAATGTTAAACCACATATTGGAATATTGGACATAATGCAGAATGTTAAACCACATATTGGAATATTGGACATCATGTTCTATTCCACTTTCTCTCACTCTGCAGCTGGATTATGGACTTCCTTACTAACAGAACCCAGACTGTTAAATTAGGACGTCTCTCCTCCTCCACCATCACCCTGAACACTGGCGTGCCGCAGGGCTGTGTGTCGAGCCCTTTGCCCTACTCCTCTTCACCCACGACTGCGCCCCTGCTTATGGCTCCAATGCTATAATCAAGTTCACAGATCAAAGTCAAAGTCAAAGTCAGCTTTATTGTCAATTTCTTCACATGTTCCAGACATACAAAGAGATCGAAATTACGTTTCTTCACTATCCCACGGTGAAGACAAGACATATTTTGCCAATTTAGGTCCACAGACAAACATAACATTCAAGTAAACAAAAAAGTAAGTAAATAAGTAAATAAGAGGGCACATATAATAATGAAAAAATAAGAGCAGCAAAATTTGGTTGAAATTGTGCATAGACAGTCAATAAAATACTAGTGCAAAGTCAGGCCAATAAAAGGCTTGGGTAGTTCTGTTTGACCTAAGTAAGAAAGAAAGTGGCATAGTGGTGCAAGTTATGTAAGAGCAGCAGAAGTGTTGTGTTTTCAAGACAACAACACCAAGTTGTAAAGTGTACAAGTGTGCAAGTGGAGTAGTGCAGGCGGCCATTTTGGGTCCAATGTCCAGGATGTTATGTAGCTGAGGGTGGAGGGGGGGAGAGGAGGGAGAGAGTTCAGCATCCTTACAGCTTGGTGTATGAAGCTGTTGGTGAGTCTGGTAGTCTTGGGGAGCCGGAGGCTTCTGTACCTCTTCCCAGAGGGCAGTAGATCAAACAGATTGTGAGCGGGGTGACTTGCATCACTCACAATTTGGTCGCCTTGCGGGTGAGGTGGGTGGTGTAAATGTCCTTCAGGGAGGGGAGTGAAGCACCATTAATCCTTCCAGCTGTGTTCACTATGCGCTGCAGGGCTTTCCTGTTGTATTCAGTGCAGCTTCCGCCCCACACGGCGATACAGCTGGAGAGGATGCTCTCAATGGTGCCTCGGTAGAATGTGGTCATGATGGCTGGTGGAGCACTTGCTCGCCTGAGTTTCCGCAGGAAGTACAGGCGGCGCTGAGCTCTCTTCGCCAGTGATGCAGTGTTGGTGGTCCAGGAGAGGTCTTCACTGATGACACCACAGTGGTGTAAGTGATCAGAGAAGAGGATGAAACAGCATATAGAGATGAGGTTCAGCACCTAGCCCTGTGGTGCAAAGACAATAATCTGGCACTCAATACCCAGAAGACCAATGAGATCATTGTGGATTTCAGAAGAGCCAAGAGCAGGGCACACATCCCCCCTCCACAAAAGCGGTGCTGAGGTGGAACATGTCTAGCTTTAAGTTCCTTGGGGTCCACATCACTAAAAATCTTTCTTGGTCTCTCAACTCCTCCAGTCTGGTGAAGAAGGCATATCAGCGCCTTCACTTTCTACGAACCCTGAAGAAAGCACACCTATGTCCTAGGATCCTAACAGACTTCTACCGTTGAGAGCATACTTACTAACTGCATCTCCGTATGGTACGGCAACTGCAACTGCAACGCTGCTGATCGCAAGGCACTACAAAGAGTAGTGAAATCTGCTCAAAGGACTATTGGCTCCCAACTCCCCTCCATCCACGACACATATCATAAACGCTGTACAAACAAAGCCAAATCTATTGTCAAGGATGCCACCCACCCAAACCATGGTATTTTCAGTCTACTCCTATCTGGCAGGCGATACAGGAGCCTGCGCTCCCACACCAGCAGGCTCAGGTACAGCTTCTTTCCAGAGGCTGTAGCACTGCTGAACAAAACTTCACCTCGTGTCTAGCATTCGCACTTTAGCTGTTACTAGTTTACCTGTTTACTTTTTACTACTACACTGTTTACCTGTTTACATTGACTGCACTACTTACTTGTTTACATTACTCCTACACTGTTTCACCTATGACTTTGCACTGCTAACACCCCATACTACACATTATATTTATATATATATAGATATATTTATTTCATATTCCATAGCCTGCCCATAAACTGAGCAATATACTGTACATATATATTACATGTATGTATATATTAGTTATATAGAATGTCTATTTTGGGGCAGCCGTGGCCCACTGGTTAGCACTCTGGACTTGTAACCGGAGGGTTGCCGGTTCGAGCCCCGACCAGTGGGCCACGGCTGAAGTGCCCTTGAGCAAGGCACCTAACCCCTCACTGCTCCCCGAGCGCTGCTGTTAAAGCAGGCAGCTCACTGCGCCGGGATTAGTGTGTGCTTCACCTCACTGTGTGCTGTGTGTGTTTCACTAATTCACGGATTGGGATAAATGCAGAGACCAAATTTCCCTCACGGGATCAAAAGAATATTTATACTTACTATTTATACTCAACATATATACTCTATTTATCTCTGTAGACATGTCAACTGGAACAACTATACACACAGCCATACTCTACCTGCACTTGGTACTTAATGCAAAGGCACTTCTGGTTGGATGTCAACTGCATTTCATTGGCTCTGTACCTGTACTCTGCTAAATGACAATAAAGTTGAATCTAATCTAATCGTGTTTGGACTGTATGAAAACTTTCTTGACTGGTTGATTCTGATATTGCTTGATGATATCTTTTATTTGGTTTGGCATCTTTCTACATTGACTTAATTGTTTTGATACTGTATGTGGCACAAGTGATCATTCTGTTAAGTGTCATTTCCCCTCGAAAGTAATATTGTTCAAGAAAGTCATAAACAATGTGTTAAGGTAAATGACAAAGAAGTACTGTATATTTAAACTGCATAGCATACTCATTAAACAAGTGGTATAAACATTGCATGCACTGTAAAAAGCAGAGTAACACAGAGCAAAGCCTGTGCTTTGCACCAATCATCTCAGCTCCAGCCTTGTGAATAGGCTACACTGCAACAATTCACGTGGCAAGAGACGGCGAGCGCTATTATTCACTTCACAAGGGGTTTTAGCGAGGTGTGCCAGCTTTGGCACTGCACGCCAAAGATAATGCCCCCCTGAAGGAATCCGCTGACAACACCGGCAAGTGTTTCTGACAGCAGCTAGTTCAAATTAAAGCTAATACAATCCCAGAGCCGTTTCAGGCAGGGAGATTTATGAAAAGTACTCTCTTAGACTGAAAAAAGAAACACATTTTCTAACGAAAATGATAGAAGTTAGACAGTTGGGCAGATTTAGGGTTTCAATTTAAGGTTGCATTTTTCCAAGCAGAGTAGTACACAAAAACAACAAGGGAGTAAACACATAAACAGCTGGTCATTCTTCCGTCTCCTCATTATTTGTGTTTTTAGAGACGAGGCCTTTGAATCCTCCTCCTCTGGCTGATGTGTCCCACTGGAGTCACTTATCAAACAAAGGGTGCAGTCCTGCTGTACAGTAGGGTGGCCTGGACCGAACTCCTGGAAGTAGGTCAGACTTTCATCCAGTGTTTTCTCTCCCCTGTGCCCATCCTTCTCTAGCTCCCTCCCTCCATCCCCATCTCTCTGTCTCTCTCCCTCCCTCCCTCCCTCTCTCTTTCTTACCCTCTCTCTCTCTCTCTAACTGAGGGAAGAAGAAGAGAGGCATGGCACACATACAGAGCCTCACATCATGGAGAACTGAATGGATAGCTCTTCTCTCTCTTCCTCTCTCTTTCTTTCCCTCTCTCTCTTTTCCTTTTTCTGCCCCTCCTCAAACACACACACACACACACACACAAACACACTCTTCTTTGGCCTCTCTCTCCATGTCTCTCTCACTCTCTGTTTGAGAGTTTTTGAAATCATACTTCAGCAGCCTGGATCAGGGGCGGACTGGGACCAAAAATCGGCCCTGGCATATTTGGCCCAAGCGGCCCTCAAATTGGCCGGGCACACCTAATTAAATACAGAATCTTTGCATTACCCTTGAATATGTATATTTTCAACTGTCATGGAGCACTGAAAGTGATGTAGGCCTCACTCTGACTGATCAGAGGTAGGCATGGAGCACATCTCCATATTCAAGTAGGCTATACAAGCAATTATTAAAGAAGAGTTTCTGCCTGAATTCAAAGTATCATTTCAAATTTTTCAATAGGCTACATTTAAACTATACAATGCTCAATTGACAACAGCACCAAAAAAATACTGAAGCCTATGTGTAAAGAGTTAAATTACCCAGATTGTCGTAGATATTAATGTAATGTATACCAGTTATCACTGTAGGACAACTGAAACAACACGAAATAAACAGGGCTGGAAATATTTTATTGCTGTAGGCTATACTACCTACATTGCTGGTACATTTTGGAACAGTATAGCTACATGAACTATTATCTTTAGTGTCTTCCAGTTCCAGTAGCCTATCGTATAGGTTAGGCTATATATAGCTGGCTTGTGCATAACTTTTCGTTTACATTTCCGTCAATCTACAGTCTTTTAGCCCATGGGTTACCATGATAACCGTTAAGATAGAAAACCTTCTCTACTTTGAGAGACCAACCACCACTCATGCCATCGATGTTGAATTTTGGGTGTCTGACGGAAACTGATCAATCTGACCAACACTTAACGTCGATTTGACACTCTTGTGCTGTCCGGGTTTGCATTCATTTAGAAAATTTAAGTTGCGCTATTTGTTATTGTAATCACAGCACGGCCTTACTATGTTATCATTACCATATCATTAGGCCTACATTATCGCAATTAATAAGTCATCATAATCATCCTCGTCAGCATGGCATGTCACACATAGCCTACCTGCTCCACCATTGAGTGTGTTCATTATGTAGGCTAGCCTCATAGGCTCGCACTCTCCACCACATGCTCTGTCCCTCTGCTCTGTATGCATGCTTACATCCTCGTTCAAACTCAACGAACTTCAACATATTACTGACATATGCTAGCCTACTTGCAATATTGTATTTTGAAGCTTCTACATTGGTGTTCATTTTGCACAATTGTCACTACCGGCCGGCACCCGCCGCTTAGTGGGTAACTTCGATTAACTTTTGATGCGCTCACAGAATCCTGGCTCTGAGCCAAAATGGGAGGGGTGGGACCTGACGTGAGCTGTTATTGGTCCAGTGTCAATAGAAATGCAATGGGCCGCTGATTGTCCTTCCTTTGGGCCGATCGTTGGCCAATATAATAGCCTATTCTATCGGCCCAAAAGGTGCGTCGGCCCACCGGGAAAATGTCCGGTATGCCAGATGGCCAGTCCGCCCATGGCCTGGATATCCAACTATATTTAACACATCCACGAGGTAGTACACAATACACCCACACACAACAGCTTTCACAAATACGTTCCAAGTCTCAGCCTTACAAAAATATAATCCCCTCTGAAACCTTTAACTTTGTAGGGATTAATCTTTTGATTTCATATTGGAATTTGTTTCCCTCAAACACAATAAAGCTTTTTCAAGTGTATCATGTACACAACTAGGCCTACTCATTCCGAAGCAGTGCTGTCCTTGCTCTGCTGTAACATTTTGTGTAAATTGCTTTCATTATATAACATGATATCGTTTTCAAACGAGCACGTTTAATAATAGTTTAATTAATTGACCTTGTTCCTCTGCAGTGGTTTCTTAACCATCCTAACTCCACCCTGCCAATTACATTTGCATTTCATTCATTGATCAGACACTGTTATCTGAAACCACTCACAGTGCAGTGCAGATACACACATTCTCATCAGCTGGAGTGCTCCCAGGAAGAATCCGTGACCTTGGCGTGATCTCCATGTGTGGCCAGGCTAACACCAGACCGATTGAGATTGAGAATGGGTCTGGGGGTGGTTTGTTCACTTCTGGTGTTGTAACCAGCAGTGACATTAAACTTAAACGGGTGCATTCAACTCTTCTATTCCAAGAGTTATCTTCTAATCTATTTGGAAGTACAGCAAATGCATCTTTCTTTTAAAGACATATTTTAAATGTATTAAGCCCACCCCATGCCAGATTAGTGGTAGTGACTTGTTCCTGGGTTTTCGGTGATTTTGGAAATGCTGTGAATCAAAGAATGGCCAGGTGCATCTGCAGAGCCAATTCAAATGCATTGACACATTTGTCTGGGTTCATCCAGGTTACTTCCAGTTGAGAGCTACAGCATAATGAAAAGTTAGCAGTATGAACCCAAGACATACACTGTACTATATAGTCTTCAAATCTCACACACATGATATTGGTATGTATATATATTAGGGTTGCTAGCAAGCTTACAAAGTAAATTTTGACTGCTTTTGGAGGATGTGGAGATGGTGACCTTGCTATCAGGTGCAAGGTAAGTGCCCCCGTATAGCGCTGCACAGTAACGATTGTTTGCTGTAGTGGCATGGAGATATGCCCCGACACACACACCCCACTACCCTCCTCACGTGCATGCTTTGAATGTGGTTAATGCGCCATCACGCTTCTCTGAACAGCAAGCAGGTCGATGTCTGACGCCGTGTCAGTTCAGTGCAGCCTCCATTTTGCAAATAACATGGTGAATTAGACTTCCCATTTCTTCTACTCCACGATGCCGTCCCAAGACAGTCTTCCTTGCTGAAAGGTCATGTTTTGCTTTTCTACAAGCCACAGCGAAAAGGAATGAGTCAGTTCTCTTTATTAGGGCTCATCACCCTCAATAAATCATGACAGCAGGAGGAAATTAACAAATAATAGTCCTCTTTCTCAGTCACTGCTTCTCTCTATCTGTACCTGTTAATCCCTCCTTGTGTGTGTGTGTGTGTGTGTGTGTGTGTGATTGTGTGTGTGTGTGTGTTTGTGCATAAAGGTGTAAATTACCATTCCGTTAGTTTAAGTCTAAATCCTGCACACGAAAACTGGTGCTGAAAAATAAATGCACAATCCAATCGACTTACCATGTTTGGCCCTTATTTAGCTGTTATGTATAATCACCACCTTGGCAGAATGTGTCATGAATCAAATATTTCAAACACATTGGTGCTGTAATGGCTAATGGCCTATTGCTATCATGACTAATTTTCTCTTACTTTCAGCTGTTTAGAAGACCCCCTATTGGTCCTGGTGAGAATTCTAATGGCTCCTCTTTAAATAACTAAAGTTTATAACCCTGTGATTCACCCGCTCTCTGAGTTAATGAATGTGACTTGGTTCAAAAGAGCATAACCGGAGGTACATTCCAAGCTAAAGACGTTAATTAGTATCTTAATTAATTGTCTTTCTCACTTTGAGGCCTGAGGACATTTTTTAGTAGGATCATACAAGTCTGAAATGTTAGATAAGGCTGATGGATCTGTGATATTTGCCATTTCCTTCCCATACATCAAGGTGCATTGCTTTTCATAATAGCTTTGCTACTTGGGGATTATTTCCCTGATCGATGTACAAATAGCAATTTGTGATCCTGATATGACATTGTTTTGAACTGAATTGAGTCCTTGGAGTAATAAATTTACCACAAAGAAAAGTTCAAGAAGAAAAAGAAAAGCACACACATCACTAAAACCGTCCACTTTCCAAACCCCCCCGTGTGTTCCCCGGAAACGGGGTCAATCAGAGCAGCCGTGCAGGCAGAGGAGTTGTGTTGATTAGCTATGGCTCCAATTTGTTTAATTACTACCAATTAATGTCTGCTTGCAGCAAAAATATTTCCAGGCAAAGGCAACCGTGGATGTGCTTGGTTGGCTTATCTGATTCAGTGCATCCTTCCAAAATATGAAACACACACACACACACACACACACACACACACACACACACAGAGAGAGAGAGAGAGAGAGAGAGACATACACAGAGTGAAACCGTGTTTAGAGCCATGACACCAATCCACTTGCCTTTTCACAGGCATGGGCATCAGATTTAAATATGCAAATATGGTTTATTCCACCCATAAATGGTATGGGTGTGGGTGGGCAGATATAGGAGAGAGAGAGGGAGAGAGAAAGAAAGAGAGAGAGAGAGAGAGAGAGAGATAGTTTGAAAGAGCGAGAGAGGTGGTGAGTGAGAGGGTGCCAGGGAAATGTGATTATGTTGTCAGTGTATTTGTAGGACGGAGAGTGATTGTGCCAGTGATTCAGCTACATGTTAGATTAGCATAGCGTTAATTAAAGAAATGACAAGTGTGTAACCATTTTGACAGCTATCAGGAAAAGACAACTTGCTTCTAAGGAGTTATCCTCAAGTGGCAGCCCCGTCATTGCTGTCTTATACCGTTGTAGCAGGTGTGCAAAGCTACTCTGTGTTCTGTTGAAGTGATGCAAACTCTGAAGGACAAATGTCTAGTTTCCTATGTGTTGCAAGCGTTTCTTCACCAGCTGTCATGAGATGGACTAGACTCTGTGTTGTGTGATTAACCTCCTATAGGTCATGGCTCTCTGTGAAGATTACCCAGCACTGAGAGAGTAGGCCTACTGTAATTGTCTTCTGATCCTATCTGTTGTTAATATCATCTGTCATTTGGAATCTTTGAGCTGAAAACAGTGTCTGTGCCAGAGGCACAACATCTGTTGCTATTGCCAGATTTAGGACCCGCCTGAATATAATAAGCAAGCTCTCTAATTCCATCACCATGCACAGAAACGCAATTAGTCTTTATTTACACTCTAAAAAATGCTGGGATATTTTCGGAACCCAAATGCTGGGTTGAAACTGTTGGGTCATTGTGTGGGGTTGTTTTTAACTCATGTTGGGTTATTTTCTGTAACCTACGGAAACGTATTGCATTCATGACAAATAAAATAAAAATGCATCCTGTTTGTCTGAATTAACTCATTGAATGCCAAGCTGTTTTCGGAAGCTTTGTCCTAGAGTGCCAGCAATCTAGACCATTGTTGATGATTTTTGTACAGCCACAGCATATTCTGTGTTATAGCTATGAACACATACAATGGCTCGTTTAAAAGGTGAGACTTTAAGCTCTCAGTGGGTGCAAACCGTGTATTTCTACACGCCTCTATTCCTGAGAAATCCCAAGCTAAACAGTGGCTAGTTTTCATCAAAATCGCTGTTTTTTTCTAGAAATGGAGATATAACGTCTTTCATGAAGTGTTGCCTGTAAACTTTCCAGGAAGTGATCAGCGAGACCTGGCGAGACTGCCACCTAGTGATCCAAAGCGACAACCGAGTTATGATAAAATGTCCTGTTTTTCTGAATTGTTGAGTTAACTATCTCATCAATACAGAAAAACAGCCCTGTTTCTCTGAATTGACGAGTTATTCTGATTTTCTGAATTAACGAGAAAATTATCTCGTTAATTCAGAAAAAACAGAGCTGTGACTTGCATGAGGTAAGCTTACAGATACCTGGACTAGGTGTTTTAATGTTTGTTTTAGGTGTTTGGTTTGGCTGTCAAACCCTCCGCAGCAAACTGAAAATGTCCGATTTAACTTGGGTTTTTATCAAAGAATGTCTGTGTAGATGCATAAATATAGAACACTGCTAGATTCTAAATCGCATTCAGTATTTCACGTTTTAGCTAGCAGCTAGCAGTAGCGAGTTATATGGATGTTGGCTGTGATGCCTAGCCTACAATGCAGCCTACATAGGCTACCGATCATTTTGTAATGTTTACGTACCAATTCATATTTTGTTTAGCTTGTTTAGTCAGCCGTGGGTGTGGGCATGGGAGAGCAGTGCTCAAGCGCACTTCAGCCGTGGGTGTGGGCATGGGAGAGCAGTGCTCAACCAAATGTTTCTTTTGTTTTCTTTTAGGCCTATAAGTAAATTTGAAGTCACAGAGGGTTTTTTTTATCCTGCAAACACAACACAGCAGTAACTTCACAAATCCTTCAACAAGTGCACAAATGCCATGTCATACATCACAAATTAAAAACATCCTATGCTCACATGTTTGCTATCTCTGCAGCATATTTGGTGCAAAACACATTTGCACACCTGTATTTACAAATGTGAGAACATGAACAAAATCTAGAGCACCGAGTTGCCTTGCACAGTAATCCTCTCTTGAGCCATCGCTACAGTGACACCAAACCTCAGATGCATTTAATGAGCTGTTTGCCAAAATGTCTCAGTACTGTACATGGCAGTTACTGTGTGTCTGAATGACCTGAATGCTTAACTAACTGCACATCTATCTGTTTAATGTAGCATCTACGTTAATATCTACATCTGTTTACCTACTATATCTCTGCAAATATCCAAACACACGCTGTGGGTTCAGTATATAACCAAAGATGTGTGTGCAACATTTCAAGGTGAGGTCTGTTGACCTTAAGTGTGGGCGGAACTTTAAGACAGCGAAAGCTGAAGGCAAAAACCTGAAAAGACAGCAGAGAAACTGTGCCAGAAAAGCAGAGGCTTATGCCATCCAATTCTCTCGCTCCTGTTGTACTGAGTGTCCTGAGTGTTTTTGCCGACTCTTAGCCCTTTCATACCTTTCCTCCTCCCTCTTCCTCTTTGACCTCTGTAGAGTCTTTCAGAGAAGTCTGTAGTGCAGCAGTGCACTCATGCACATCAAAGGCCCAATGCTGAACACATTGGTATGAGTGCTCGTTTTTTGCTCTGGCGTTGACGGGGAAAAAAAGAAGCCAGTGCATAACTGAATGCTTGCGTAATGGTCAGCCCATTTTGCTCTTGTCCCTGTTGCTCGGGCCAGACATGGAAAGTCTTTATCGCATTAGGGTCCATGGGAGACGCCAGTCTCAGCTCTACTCCATGTCCACCCCCACCCCCCGACCTCGTTCCCCCCTCCACAGCTCTCCTGGGCACTAGCCCCTCTTAGCACCGTGGGCCCGTTCAGATGCTGCGTACTGCAGCGTCACTCACTGCCACATGGGGCTTGGAGGCAGATGGGAGGAGATGTTCACAGTTAAACTCTTTACTGTTGACATTTCTGCCCCGTCACTGCCAAACATCCCCCCTGCCCCCCACTTCCATCTGTTTCTAAGGCTGGCGGGCCATCTGTAAGAGTTGTGTGCATGCATGAAGCCTGAATGGTGTGTATGGGCACGTGCATGCAGACACACACACACTATGGGTGTGTTAGAAACGGGAGACAGCTGCCTACTGCCTCCCTCCCTACATAGAGAGCTGTCTCACTAGACATGACTTTGGATTAAATGCATCTTTTAAAAATGAGCGTAGCACTCTAGAATCTTTGGTTAACACTACGGAATGACGTTAGCAAAGCCCTGACGTTAAACTAAATTAGCTTACGTAAGCTAGCAGGCTAACGGTATAAATTAGTTTTACGGCCGGCAGATATATCAGACCAGACGCTATTAATGGTTACAACAATGGCATAATCAGATAGTAAATTGTTTATTTCTAATCTGTAATCTACAAATCTAAGCAAAACTAGATGTACCGCATAGCGGTACAAAATATGACCGTCGCTCAGTCCTGTACATCCGTTCCGCGAAAATAAATCACACTTCAATTTGTCTCCATATTTTACTCCATCCCCCACTCTTGAAACTTTTGTGTATGCTTGTTTGGCATGCCTGAGTGTGTGTGTGCGGCTGCACAGAAAGTACCCTACTGGTGCTGAAAAGGTGAATAGATTGTAGAATAGCCAAAGAAGATGTAGAATTGTTATAAAACCTTTAAAATCTCTAAACAATCACAAGTAGGGCAGTTCATCACAGTTCATCCATTGCAACTGGATTGATGAAAGGTCACTTACACCTGTAGGCTACATTGTATTTGGGAAAAGCAAAAGGTATCAGCATAATGTTATTTATTTATTTATTTTTTATGTATTTATAAACAAAAACATCTCTGTCAGTTCCATGCCGTTTTCAACAGCTATCAAAAACAAAGGTCATTTTTGGATGGATGGATTTTTTGTGAATGTTTCTTCTTCTACATAAGATTTTAGTCATCTTTAGTTCATGTAATACTTTTATTGTCAATGCACAAATTAAGTAACAGTAGTCTGAAACGTTATTGTTAATGCACAAATTAAGTAACAGTAGCCTAGTCTGAAACGAAAATGCTGTTTTACATCTAACCAGTGGTGCAAATAACTGACATGTCCAAATGGGCCTTGATGCAATGCGTCGCTAGACTGTTCATACACATTTTAACGGGCCAAAGTTGAAGAGCTTTTGTCCGTTTTTGTTAGTGCAAATATAGGCTGATTCATGTTCCCTTGCATTGTTTAACTGAGGTCCATGGCTAGTCTGGCTTTCATCAGACCAAGCTCAATCTTTTAAGAAATCAAAAAATAAATAGCGGGGCAGATCAGGCTGGGTTCACCCAGCCTAGTCCATAGGCACCCGATATTGTTTAATTTTCCGATTGAGATAAACACGCTCTGGCTATTCTAAATGCAAAAATGCATCAGGGAGTTGTGACAAAACGGTAACTAACAAACTAGATCCTAATAGAAAGTTGTTAGCTTCCTAAGCTACAGGTAGGATTATAAGGTAGGCCTATTGACAACATAAATTGTCAATAGGCTATGCTGGCTACACAAAAATAAAATCTCCTTTGAAACCAATGGCTTACGCCTTACAGTATCAAGCGGACTTAAACTGTCATATCGTGGCGAAAAGTTGTAATAACATTCACGCGAGCTCCATGAGTCAAGGAAAGCTAATGAAGTAGCCACTTCTAAATGGGACCCACTACACAGTAGCTTAAGGTGTTTTGCTAAAGCAGCCATAATGAAATGAAGGTGTCATTGTTTGGATACTTCACACACACGTGCTTTTTAATTTCACAGACTACAACTACCAAGCTGTAATCAAAGCAATATCGATTCCCTCTCACACCTGCACCCTTAAAACAAAACGTTTTAAAACGTTTAAAACAAAAAATAAAAACAGGCATCTCAGTCTCAATGCATGTATAGGCAAAACTGTATCAGACAGGTGTAACGTTGGTAAATCTTCCATTGCACAGAATGATTTTGTAGCACGTGCAATAAATGACAGTCGAAAGATACAAACAGTGCTGCTATACATTTGCTTGGTATAACCGCATTTATAGTTTTCTACAAAATGCAATAAATCAAATGCCTCCATCACTCAACCAACGCTTAACGGTAACATTACCTAGGTCCTTATTGATATTACAAGATTAACGCATTACCTGCAGTAAAAACCAAGCATGTCCGATAAACATCCTCAGATTTATTTCGCTTCAAGAAGAAATGGGAATTACACTTCATGTGAACATCGCCCTATCCTTATTAGATGTTCGCCATGTAAATTACAGTCCTTGTATGAAGCGCCCATTGTTTTTTCCAACCCACTTTTAACTTCCAACAAAATTACGCCTCACTGCAACGATGCGCCATCTAGTGGACAAACGACTACTTCTCGCCAATACTGAAAATGCAGCCATGATGATGATGATGAATATTTATTTTGGCTTTCTTTTAATCCTACTGATTTTCATTTTTACCGGGGGCAAATCACAAATGAGTGATTATGAGCCAGGTTGATGTGGGCCCTTGAGACCAACATACCATAAAAGATTCACAGAGAACTGTGTCTCGCCCTACCCTCCTTTCGGGGGTCTAGTCCAGCGGGGGCTGCAGATGAAAACGAAAAAATGACGGTTCCATGCTATCCATGTGGGGGTACATGCTCACCAAGTTTTGTGTACCCCGTCTTTCAGTGTCCCGGAATCATTGACGGAAATTTGGGCATGAAAAAAAAAAAAAAAAAAAAAAAAAAAATCTGACTAAACCTATATGACCGCCGCTTCGCTGCGCGGCGGTCATAATAAGGTCACACAAATGACATTTTAAACAGATTCAGCAGCCATTACCGATGTCATCCGCCATGTTTGTTTACCTTTCACAGCTGTTTCAGACGTTGCCGCAAGGGATTATGGGTAGGAGGGAGCATGAAGTGTGCATCGATGCTGCCTTCAAAAATGACCGTTATTTGGGAATTCTAAGATATCTTAAAAGGCAGCAGAATTTGTTTTTTCGGTTTCGAACCGCACTTGCTGCCTTTCTCCTCAGTTAGATATCTTAAAAGGCAGCAACTTTACCCGTTTCGAACACACCCTGTATCTTCACCTCTCTGCATCCTTACACTACTACACACATGGATAGAACAGACATGCAATCGCACAGTCCCCATTCACCATGCACATCAACCCCCACCACCCTTTCACGCTTCATTATTTTCACACACACACACACATGCGCATATAAACACGCAAATGCACACACACACACACACAAACCCTCTCTGCCCCTTCCCTCCTGATGTGCAGGAGACAGGATTAGGCCGTCTCCTCTGGACGGTTCCAGCTTGTTGCTCTGTGTTGTGATTGCCTCCACTCCTGTGGGCCAATGGCGTGCTGTTTACACTGATTCCCATGTCGCCCACCCACAGTGCTCTCCTTTACACTTCAGCAGTGGCAAGGCCTCCCTGTCACAGCCTGTTTCACGTCCCCAGATTGTTTCGGCTGTGCCGTGCTTCTCAAGAGCTTTATTCCAGCAGTGAGAAGGAAACATATTAAAGAACTGAGAACTGATGGGATGTTAGGTGGTGAGAGGGATATTATACGTTTGATCAAAACACTCGAAAACACAATATTGGGTACGTTATTACAGATGTTTTCAAGCGCCATGTTTTTGGAAGATATTCGGTTCAACTACCGGCACATAGCTTGGGCCTCTATTACAGTGTACTTACATAGTTGTTGAATCTAATTTATTACCTTGTCAGTCATGTCAGTATGAAAGTATGGACCCTTTCAAGAGAGTTCCATTATCAGCATCATAGTTGGCCCCACAAGACTTCCTTTTTAACATTCCATATGTTATCTTAATGTAGAGGAAGTAGATTGGGGCCCAAATAGAACGTTCAAGCATTGTTTTTGTTTACCTTGTTGAAAGGGTCTATAAGAATAAGAAATACTTTATTCATCCCCAATGTCCCAAGTTTACAGGAGATTAATTAAGTACAGAGTGCCTAACAATAATACTACTGTAAATGTGAATTAGGCCAATGGCTTGACATTCATTAAAAGAGCACAATAAGGACTAGGAAAGAAGAAGAGTGCACTCATTCTCCTGTGGCTGTTTCCTCCTTAGCCCATCCGTCCACAAACACTTTATGGGATTCTTTTCTATTTGTGTTCCCTCTCAGGCACTCTGCCTCTCAACAACACCGACCTCTAGGCAACGTACAAGAGCCTTTCAATGCCCTCCTCCCCGTGTGTCATCTTAAGTCCATTTTCAGTGTTGAATACAGGGTGAAGGAAGCGAGTATTATTTCTGGAATAGAAAGGGGATGGGGGGAGGGGTATTTGTCTACTGCCGCATGGTTGAAGTCAGCAGCGAAGGCCGCACAGAGTCTTTATGTCAGGGAAATTGAGCATGGGCAAGCAAAGGATGGCTTTGTGGATATTCGAATCCCTTAAGGAACGTCCTGGTGCATAGGCTTGGGGGTGGTGGTCCAGCGAATTAAGATTCGCAACGAGCCAGAGGCGTGCCGGCGGGATTTTAAAAGTCAGGTAAATATCAGCACAAATTGGCGAGAGGGACACAGTCAACCCAGCACTGTCCCCTGGACAGCTTAGAATTAAATGAGCTCGTCACCCCTATTTTGTGGAAAAATCCAAAGCAGTACCTCGCTAGTTGTCTTCGCAGAAACAGCAGTGGAACATCAATCTTAGCACTTGAGTGCAGTTGCACTTCAAAACTCAACACCTGACGCTTTTTCCAGGCAACTGCCATCTGTATGTTGGTGTCACTGAATATCTGTTGTGGAGAAAGCAACTTGAGCATTATTACTATTTTTGCTTTCCGCTGCAAGCAGTTGCAGCCTAATCAAGTCTGATGTGCTGCACACTGCTTGGTAGATGCTAATTTACACCTGTGCAGAGAGATGAGCTGTAAATCAAAGTTAATTTGTCAAAGTTAATTTGCATACACATTTACATGCTCATTGGGTATTCTTTACCAGGAGCCACCACGGGGGAATTCTGCTATAGTTTAACACAGACACCCATATGCTGGTGGTTTGACCGCGGTTTGTGGCCACAGATGCAACCTCTGTTACACCAGCCTCTTTACGATGAAGGAACCTTCACTTCTCTGACACCACGACACACCAGACCTTTCTAATCGATGTTGCAATGTGAGACCGTGACACCCCAGAACACTGGATCCTCCTGCTGCGTATCAACCTTCACTCCCCCAGTGAAATATGTATGAGCCTCAAAACTGGCTCCTAGTCAGAGGCTGGGAGGCCCAAGCTGTACACAGACAAGTGTGATGCGATGAGAGGAGATAGTGTCGGAGAGGAGGGGGTAAACGGTCCCGCCGTCCAGTTAATCGACCGACGCTGAAAGGCTTGAGTGTCCAGCTGTCAGTCAAAGGGGGTGTGCTGGAGGGAGGTATCAGGTGGACGTTGCCTCTGTGCTGAGTGTACTGAGCTGCAGGGCCACACGTGTGCTGAGGGGACTTTACTGGACTCTGGGGTGACCTTAAGGGAAGAGGCCTGGAAGAGGCTTCCACAGTGAGAGGGGAGGAGGAGGAAGATGAAGAGGAGGAAGAGAAAGAGGGGAGGAAGTGGCCTGCGTTACATCTTGCTCACTGCTGTGCCGCCCACTCATTCAGCCTCCATGTTAAAGACAAGTGGGCCAGCCGAGCAGCACAGAATGCATTATTGATCACACACTTCACTTACCAGCATGAATATGCAAGAGACAGGCGAAAGATAGAAACACAAAGAGAGTAGGAGAGAGAGAGAGAGAGCAGAGAGAGAGAGAGAGAGAGAGGGGAGAGGGGAGAGAGAGAGAGAGAGAGAGAGAGAGATGGGAGCCCACATAAATATTTGCTCCCAAACACACAAAAATACAACTTGTCTTAACTAAACATTACCCTGTTAAGAAATGTCAATCACTCTGGGCCTGGGTCTCAGGCGGATACAAAGATGTGTGTTGTGAAGTGAGGACTAATGATATACTCTGTGCCAGCTCTCCGCACGCTGAGGTCTCTCAGGAGTCACCATTCTGCGGAACCAGGCTTGCCCTCAAGCCTCCCTCCAGACGGAGACGTGGTGCCAAGTGTCGTCCAACCCGGTCATCCGACACTATGCCTCCTGTGCCCAGCCCAGAGACGCCTGCTCCTGTGCCCAGCCCAGAGACGCCTGCTTCTGTGCCCAGCCCAGAGGCGCTTGCTCCTGTGCCCAGCCCAGAGGCGAGTCCGCTGCTCCTGTGCCCACAGCCGAGTCCGCTGCTCCTGTGCCCGCCTCCCAGTCGCCCGACGCCACGCCTGCAGCCCAGTCGCCCTGACGCCACGCCTGCTGCCCAGCCACCTGAGGCCACGCCTCCCTCTGACTTTCCAGTCCCGCCTCTGCCCGAGCCGGATCCGCCTCCCTCTGACTTTCCGATCCCACCTCTGCCCGAGCCGGGCCCGCCTCCCTCTGACTGTCCGGCCGCTTCTGCCCGAGCCCCTCTCTCTCCCTGTCCCCGTCTCTGTGCCCGCCACCGTGCCAGTCACCATCCCTGTCCCTGTCCCTGTTACTATCCCGGTCACCATTCCCATTGTTGTACCTGTGTCGTCTGTGTCTGCGTCTCCTGCGTCGTCTGTGTCGCCTGTGTCTGAGTCCAAGTCTGTGTGTTTTGCCTGTTCCCCATGTGCTTTGTGTTTTCCTGCATGTCACCTGTCTTTGTCTCCGGCCCATCTCCTTATTTGGTCTGTGCTTCCTGTCTTGTTAGTTTTCCCTCCGTTTCTGCTTCCTCACCTTTTCCCTGTTATTGTCTCGGTTTCGTCCAGTCCTCTGTCTTTCTGTTAATGGGTATGTGTATTTGTACCCTCCTGTTTCTCTGTTCCTTGTCGGATTGTCTCTCTGTTTACACTGTTGAAGTCCTGCCGGTTAGTAGGTTTGTCATTTAATAAAGTTTTTCAAATTTTTGCCTGGAGGAGTCTTGCACTTGGGTCCTATCCGCCAACCCTGACAGCCACACATAATAGCAGGTTTTAATGAGAGTTTTAATTGATTTGCCATTTTCTACCAATCTCCATAATCTCTCGAGTAAAAGCAATTGCTCTATACTAGAGAATGAATTTCACATATATCAGGGTAAATGTTAGTGCCATGAATAATAAGGAGGTTTGGGCTGACCTGACCTCACCCTGAAGGCCACATGCAGATGCTTGACCCAAATGATTTCCTCAGTATACAGTACATTAGTCTTGTATCAAAGGACTCCTGCTGCCCGCTTTTGTAGGCAACATTGGAATGGAGAATTTGCAACAGGCTGAAATAAAGCTCTTCATGCACATTTCAGTATTCAGTTTTGGTGCAAAAGGGCCATTAGTGTATTCTCATTTATAGCTTCCATCCAAAGCTCAGCCTTGCAGAGATGCAGACTGTTTGTATCTTTCAGTGTGGTTCATTAGGCATCGAACATGTGTAGTGCGCTAAAAAACTGGCTGCAAACTTTAACCTGTAACATCTGCTGTAGCAATCTAAGTATCTGTCTACCACCCACTCTCCTTCATTCTGTGCTATTTTGGTCCCTGATTAAAGTGCATCCCTCCAGGTCAAGTCAGTGTCGAATCTGACACATTCACAGACAGATCCGGGAAGCTTGGTTCCTCCCACCTCCATTCCTGACTTTTGATTCAACAAATCCTTCTCGCGTCGGCATTGTCTGAATAAGTCGAGGAGCTCGTCTGCTAGTCACGGGTCTATTGAGGCGAGGTGAGGGGGAGAGTGTATTGGAGAGGAGCACCCCGTCACTCTCTCATGTTTAATGGATCCCGCCGATGTTCCCCTGTAGGAAAACATATGAGTCAGAGCTTGTTTTTGAAGCTCTCACGACCTCATTAGGCACGGGCGTGATAATGGAGGCTTCTCCTGATGTTGGCACACGGGACGAGAAGATGGAGGTGCTTTGATGTGAGAGACAGGCGAGGGTGAGACAGGCGAGACGGGGTGAGACTCGGCGTCAAAATGAGGCGGAGACATCCGAAACATGCAAGAGAACACATGTGAGCAGAAAGGCACAAACAAACCCATAGACAGACATATACACACACACACACACACACTATATATATATACACACACACACACAACACACTCCTTTCACCATGCAATCATTTGTATGTAAGATACAGATTTTCAAGATATGAAGATGTGAAGATATGCATTGTAGGCCACCAGCTCTCTATCTCCTTATCTATGTGATGTCTCAGACAGTGAGGCACAGTTAGGGACAAAACAAGCAAAAACAAGTATGAGTTTTTAAAAAAGAGAGAGAGAGAGTGTGAGAGGGAGAGAGAGTGTGTGTGTGTGTATCAAAGAGAGGTGGGGTGATGAAGGGGTGGATGTAGTTCAAATAATAGCAGGTGTTCTTTTTTTCTCCCTGATGACACCCTTGTCATAGCTAATAGCACCTTCTGTTATTGTGCTTTTTCTTAGGCACTTCATTAGCAGCTGCAAGTCTCTGCACGCCTTGACTGTATGTACATAGCTGCCTGTTGTCCATTATTTTTTGGGGGGCCATGATGATAATGGCTGTGGATGGTGTTGGGAGATTAACTGTGATGATGGTGGGGCATGCCTCAGTGGCCAGATAGGAAATGCCCAGTCTCCCTATTTCACCTCATACTCATCTCAGGTTCTCCACTCCTCTGTAACAAAGCACCTCACTGCTTAACCCCCCTACACACACACACACACACACACACACACACCTTTGTAATAATTTGTTTTTAGCACAGATGGGTAATTCAAGAAAACTGCCAAATGAAGTAAATGTCATGTGAGTGCGAACCCAAATACAATGGAAACGGCATTGATAACAATGTGATTTGAATTTAGCTAGTTTGGAACACTGGCACTCACTGTTCGGCTCATTTTGACTTGTTGTTTTTATTACCCTAGTCTTTTGGGTCATGAGTATTATTATTTTTAGAAGATACATTTTATTTAAAATGTTAAAACTTTTCCTTTGTCTTCATTGCTTCATTAAAAGAGAATATACAGTATTTGATAGGTGTTTACACTCTTGCATGCTGGTACTGGTCAACAGCATACACAAAATACCACAGAGACTCACTCTGATGCCTAATGTTCTCCTTGACCCTTGAGATGAACATGACTGGACATGAGTGGCTCATCCACTGAAGCCCGCCAGAGGTTTGGGAACAAGGGGCGGTAGACTTCCCAGATTGCCAAGGTCCAAGAAAGGATCTAAATCAGAGTTTTAGATGAGTTACATAAAAGATGCTGCATGGTGCAAACTATGAAAGCAGTCATGACTGCTGCTACAATCACAATTATGCAATGCAGTTCAATTATAAATTAGACTTAATTAACTTTACAGTACTGTTCATCTGCTTGGGTCATATAATATTCTGTTGTACACTATAGCTTTGGGGAAATGCATTCTTTGTCTGGAGCAATACAATAGAGCACATTCAAAAAACTCCAAAGACAGAGGAACTACAGTATGTGTGATTTTCTGAAATGTTGTTTTTTTAGTGTTTAACAACACTACACTGACAGCACCAGCATGGTTGGTCTTCTTCTTAGTTTCCCTACTTCCTCATTGCGTGGAAAAGAAATAGCTCTCAACGCCTCAATCTCAAAGCTGACCTGTGTTTATTTCTGGACAGCAGAAGTAAAAAGCAGAGGAGTAATTGGTAGCCCACTGTGGCAAGTGGCCTTTGGGAACCCAGGCTGATGCCTGCCATTGTTTCCACGGTGATAACCCACTTGGAATCTTTCTTTCATTCAGCGTTCCATGACAGCATGGCCTTTCCACTAAATGTATTATGCTATCAGAATCTATCCCATTCCATTCTCCTGTTGTAAGGTAAAAAGCATGATGAAAACTAACCTTCAGCCCAATGCAGATTAAATGTGTCATCTTTAAGATATGTAAGATGTAACGCCCTGTGACATTGAGCCTTGAACTTTTCTTTATCTCAAATGGACTAAAACCTCCCGTCTCTTATTTTGATAGGCTTTCAGTGATTCAGTGTTTTGAAAATCTATCGAAGAATAAAAGGTTAAGATTTCTTGGTTCAGCGTTGAACCAAGTTCTGAAGCAAACCTAATATTTTATCTCACATTATTTACAATAGGATGACTTAATAGAAACATCTCTGAAGATGGATTTTATTATTTATGACATTTATTAAAAAAATCTCCATTCTCACTTCTCACTTGGTTCAATGGTGATGACTACCTTTGAATGTAATTATCGCTCAGTAAAGCCACTGCTGGATGTGATTGGTAAGCAGAATCAATTCCAACATTCTGCATTTTAATCCACACCTCCCGGTTCCTCTGTTCTGCTCTGTTAGCTGTGGCTTTCCCCAGAGATAAGCTGCGTGCCTTGAAAAATGATTACTGTCTTTCCGTGTACCGATCTCCGCAGGGCCCCTCCTCTCAAAAGGTGACCTCGGCTGTTTGTTCCAAAATCCATGAATTGACTACAAGATAATTCTCTGGCCAATGGGACTTCGACCAGTTGTGGTGGGTATGCATATATTGGCATCTGTGTTTTTATTGATTGCTATTTCATTTTTTAATTTAAATGTAAAAAATAGTCCTTCGCTTTTGACGTCCGTGGTCACCATGATGGATATGGCACCTGACCAGCCATGATACACTCAATCCACACTATGAGTTTTCCATGACCTTCCGATAGTGACTCAGTTGTATGATCGTCTTTTCTACATTCATCAAAACAAGGTGAGACAGTTGATACTAAAGTCCTATGTCTGGTGCTGCACACTAATGCTTTTTCCCTGTTCTGTAACAGCTGACCTAGGACGTGTAATGATGGATGCTTCTCAGTACACAGAACCACTGAATAGACTGTTTTGGAGAGAGCACTATCTCCTGTTTCGGGCAGTTGTCTGTTTGCTTGATAAGGTTGAGTGACCACAGTGACTGACGGCAAGGCAGCCCATAAAACCTGTGCTCATTTCCTAGAAACATTGCAGCCACAGCCGCCCGCCATAAACCCGTGCCTGTGTTTCAGACACATCCCATGTATCACCTTAATGCGCCAACCTGCGCAGTCAAGCTATGCAAATCATGATGTGGAATATTGATTGACGTGTGGTCAGATGATCTGATGGTGATTACTTTCCTCCTCTTGGCCATCTGGTGTTGGTTAAAATGCGGAGCGCTATAACACAGACGAGCCTCCCCTCAGCTGGGATGGCGTAAAGTCATTAGGGGCGTTATTGTTGTTGTGATTCATGTATGCAGATCTGGCGCTGAAAACATCTGTCAATCTTGGATAGTGCTTCTGCAGTGCTGCTGACATGGAGAGCCAGCAGCTTGTATGGACTGGAGAGGAATCGTAATTTGCCACATCGGTTAGACCTGAGAGTGGATTGAAACTTTCTCTCCAAGCCACCAAGGATTTGAATAGCTTCAACAGTCTGCCTTTTGCATGGCATAGGAAGATGTCTGGGAAATAGGTGCCCACATTAATTATGCATGGCTAAAACAGCAAGCACTGTATAAAGAGTCCAACTTGAATATTTTCCCCCTGATGAACCACAAAGGCTATACCACTGAAGTTACAATCCGTAAGATATAGGGAGAAAGTGAGGAAAGACATTCATAATTCATAACATAACCATGTAGACTCCATATTACATGTCAGACACTTACATTTATTTTCTACACATTTATTGTTGTCCTAACTACAGACCTAGTTAGTGGATTGCAGTTACAGCGTCATAGAATACAATGGCCTCCGGTAATGATGGTCCATAATGCCAGGTTGCACTAACAAACAAGAAAGCTGCCAGAAATGTGCCAATGACCCAAGCAACACATCTCTCTCCTTCCAGTGGAAGGGAGGTTACAAAAACAAACGGATCATGCTCACAGCTAGTGGTTGGTTTGTGGGGGTCCTCTGGATGCGGTACACCGCAATGCAGCATGATTCACTGGAAGAATAACACAGTGGCAAAGACAAGGGCTGACAAGAGACCACATGCAAATACTGAAAGTGGTAGAACAGAGAAAAGAAAATAGACTAATTTTTAAAAAAGTAATTTTATATTCCCCAACAGCTTCCAGTCCCGGGTGACTGGGGCTATAAACTTTACAGGCTTGTGTTGTAGTGAGAGTGAGAGACCTGTACAGAGGGCCGATGCACATGAGCAACTCTGATTAACAAGGACATGAAATAGGCTTAGCCAGACTAGGAAATTCAATGAATAATAACCGCATTCAGTGAAATGTCTTGCCGTTGTAATTAGCTTTGATGACCATGAATCCTCCCCACCCCTGTGTCTCACACATACACACACACACTGTAAATATCTAATACTGCTTTGTGCAGCTATTTATCTCTTTATGGCATGGGCACGGTTTTTGAAAATTATAGTGAAATTACATTTTTGAGCTAAATGTAGGTGGTGAAGAAAATGTCCCTCTTTTCTTTGTAACAACCCTTCATGTGAAATATAAAAAGATATGTCCTTCATGCTTGCTATAATTTCATTCCATTTCAAATTTCATGACATCCTTAATAAGTATACCATTTTATTTCAATCAAAGGAAATCAGCAGAGCTCACATCATGCCACTCCACCACATAATCTTAAATTCCTGTTCCTTAGTGTCTACTGATTTTTCGACACCTTTCTGAATGTCACACAGCGAGCACATGCAGTGCTCTTGACCCCAAAGCAAGGCGAGCAGGAGGGCATCTGAGGCTGGAATGGCATGAGTGTAAGCAGGTTTAAGAGGCAGGTGGAGGGCTCTGATTCCTGGTAATGGCCCCAGGGCTGATGAGAGGAGCTCCCCTGCCAATTCATCCTGTGACCCTGTCTGTGTGGTGAAAACAGGGGCCTGCAGGTTTTGCTCCTACTGTAAATGACAGCTACCCCTGCTGGGATTCCATTGGAAGGCAACCAACAAATGCTATGGAAAGGGCAGCAGTGAGTCTGTGTGTGTGTGTGTGTGTGTGCTTATGTTTGTGTGTCTGTGTGTGTGCTTATGTTTGTGTGTCTGTGTGTGTGTATGTTTGTGTGTGTGTGTGTTTGTTTGTGTGTGTGTGTGTCTCTGTGTGCGTGCATACACATGCTTATGTGTGCGTGTGTATGTGTGTGTGTGTGCATGTGTGTGTGTGTGTGTGTGTACTATGGAGGTGGACACAGCCAGAGTCAGTATATCACCCAAGGCAAAATAACATGTAGAGTATGATGCTGATATGGTCTCAATTGATTGGTGGTTACTGACATTTTCATTGAATATGAGCATAACCACTTTTCATTTTGTGAGGAGCAGTCACACACACACAAGCACATTGACAGACACACATGCACTGACCCACTGGATTCCTATCAAGCTCGTATGCCAAACCATTGTACAGCACCTCCAACAACTACCTTGTTGATGATATTAAACTATTTTCCAGAGGACACACACACTCTCTCTCTCTCTCTCTCTGCTTATGACTGACACGACATAACAAGCTCAAGAAGAGGTTTTGATGCTTCCACAGAATTACCATTAGCGATAAACTCAAACAAGTCAAGCATTAAAAACAACAGCCGGTTTCATCTCTCAAGAACAGCATCCCTTTCCAGCTGGAGCGGCTTCAGAGAGACAGTCCTAGGAGGATTACGGCAGGCAGAAATTAGAGGGGACACTGGGATGAGGAGAATGAAATTAAGTTGATTTGTGTGGGAGACACAAAATTGATTGGTTCCCAGAGAGCATGTGTTTTCAAGTCTCTCTAAAAAAAGGATAACTTTAGCAAATACGATACAGCAAAATTCTGTTCCAATTGATTTAATGAGCAGGAATCGCCTCCTAAAATGCAAATGCAGTGATGTGCTTAGGGGGATGTAACCATATTCCTTGGATAAGATATCAAAATGTACTGTTTTAATAATGCCCATTACCTCCACTTTCCAATGGCTGGAAAACACAAAGTGGTCAATCTTTTGGAGCTTTTAGATTCAATTTGTCAGTACTTATTGCGGCTGTTCTGATAAAGAGCCCTGCTGTCATTTTATCAGGCCATTATGGCAATTTAATGTCAAAGGTTCATGTTTTTAGTCGACCTGCTTAAAAATAGCAGTGCATGCATAGCTCTCGGCGTGTATGTGTGTGTGTGTGTGAGAGAGAGATTGACAAAGACAAGAGAGAGAGAGAGAAAAACAAGAGAAAGACAGAGATGGGAAGAGGGTGAGAGAGGGAGAAAGACAGAAAGTAAGAGGGCATCCTTCAGACTGAATTTAAAAACAAGGTAGACATTCTCTACCTGCCCTTCAAATCCCACTAGATAAGCCACACTATAGGTGCTTGATGTCTTTATCTCCATACCAACTCATCTACACCCTGGACACCTTGCCTTTGTGGTCCACAAATCTGAGGAAATTGCTGGATTTTCACCATAGATATGTTCCAAACGAAGAGCATGGTCGTTCATTATTTCATCATTTCCTCCACATAATTTGTCTCAGCAGCAAACTCAATGTTCCAGTCATGGCTTTGTGCAGTTAAATCCTCACACCTGCTCAGCATGACAAATGACCGTCATTATTAGTCATTAGCAGGTGATGTTACCTCTCGTCATGGTAGCAGAGGCAAACAAGGATCGGAAAGGTCAAATTTGGCTCCTAAAAACTAAAAATGGACAGTTAGTGAGTTGGCATGTTTCAGTTAGGATCAGTAGTATAGTATAGTATAAGTATAGTATAGTAGCAGGGGTGCAGCTACCCATTTTTTGAAGGGTATGCAACAACAATATAGGCGCCCCCCCCAAAAAATAAATAAATAAATAAATAAATAAAACACAACCACAAACACACACACAAACAACTACTGTATGCACAACTAGGCAACAAGTAAACAAAAGGCCAATAATTTACACTATTAGTGTGTATTAGTGTTTACTAAATATATATATTTTTAAGGAAATGCTGCCAATTTGATGTTTAACTTGAAGTATTGATAAATGTAAAAAGAGTAAAAAGAGTTGCTAGTTAAATTATATTAAAATTGATGCAATTACGCCATCTAGAGGCAGGTTGATTTAGTGTGACAGTGGGATTCGCGTTGCATTTACCCAGACTGGAGATTACGAGATACTGGGTAAGTCACGCAATTTGGGAGGTCTGGGATAAACAATGTTTTCTTGTAATTCTAAGTACATATGTCTCGTATTTTGTCATGTAATGTACTTATAATGATTTCAGTTAACTATTTTGAGTTCAGTTGATGATTTATGTGTCTTGTAAAGTCATGTTTAAGAGACTTGCAACGAAGCATATTTTCATGTGAACTAGCGTGCTAATTGTCACTTGCTTTACATGTTATTTAGATTGTTGTCCCGAGATCTATTTGCTGAACCCACAATTCCACACTGTCATACTTTGTTCCAGGTAACTATTCTTATGTTGTGTAAATGGTTTCATCGTCATGTTATTGTCATTGTGCAAGCTGCCTTATACATTAGCTTTATATGGATAAGCAGCTTGCGCTAGCTTAGCTATATTGTAGACCAGCGTGGTAGTTTGGAGATTAGCCACATGTGCTCGAGTGCTGCGTTTGCAATGATAAACATGTTCCTTATTTTGTTATTTCAATATAATGTAAAATGGATCAAGTAGTTTCACTATTGTAATGTTGAAATGTACTGTATGTATGTTGTGTAATTCAAGGCTTATATCAGATATTCTAAAACTTAGCTACTATACGATCACACACAGTTTTATTTTGTTTCATAGATATATCATTTACATTTGCAACTAGCACAAATATATTCAGGTATTTGTAGGCTATAATTTTTACCCAGACTGGAGATTACGAGATACTGGATTGTTGTCCCGAGATCTATTTGCTGAACCCACAATTCCACACTGTCATACTTTGTTCCAGCAATAAAGAAACCTGATCCAAGTGGTTGTCCGTGGTGATGTGTAGAAGCAACAGTAGAATGGAGTGACCCGTCACATTGGTGCGGACTCATCGATTTGAAGTTGGATCTTCACCTCTAACCGGGACCATTCTACTGGACGGCTTCACACACTGTCAGGTGGACAGCGTGACGCTTCACACAATTAGTGTAGGCCTCAGTTGTTTTTATTTACTTTTCTTTGCTAGCCCTTTTCTGACTATATTTCATGCAGTTGTTACTGATTGACTGATACTGTGTTACTGATTGTTTGATATTGCATGATACTCCAATATGAGCTACAGGCGAGGAGGGTATATCAGCACTTTTTTGGTGAAAGCATTGGTAGAGGGAGGGGGGGATTCCAATAGTTTTGGATTTTGATAGTCCTGTTCAGGGAGGTGACGTTCATGTGGTGGGGATAGTCAGATTGCCGCAGCGCCCCTATAGCTAGTGGGGTCGGGTTTTCTCCCAGAATCACCACACTGAGCATGCACCAAACACACAGGTTGTTGATACGTCCACCCCAATCACTACTCCCCTGTTACCTGACATAGTGAGTCAAATGAGTGACATAATTAGGAATGTTGGTCAGCAGCTGGCCGGATAGCGTTATTGGCAACCTCAGCCCAACACAAGCAGTGCCCACGCCCTAGCACAGCACACATGCTCAGCACACCCACTAACACATCCACACAGAGTCTGGACCTGTCTCAAGTTCAACTGGTGCCTCACAGGAAGGTGAAGGAGCCTCCAACCTTCAGAGGGGATAGCACAGACACAGTGAATGTTAGGTGAGTGGGAAGACTTAATGAGGAGTTACGTAAAGAAAAAACAAATATCAAAGCAGAGCAACAAGCAGAAGAAATACTCACGCATCTCAGAGGCAAAGCTAAAGATGTTGTAAAGTTTGGGATTCGAACAGTGGCATTAAAGTAATTGAGAACCCGAAGCCATCTATGGTCTTCACGTAAACATTTTGCTGCCGTCCCCTGTTCACCCTCCCCCCCTAGCAGACTTTTACACTACACTGCCAAAGAGTGATGAGGGTGCATATGACTACTGGCTGAGGCTCCATCAGGGCTGCAGATGTTGCCACTGTCCGCTTAAAGAACAAGGTAAAACACTAGACTGCCCCTTTGAAGTGACGCGTATGTTTATCAAGAATTGTCCATCTAGAGAGCTTGCCATGACGTTCAGGTCAAAGACAATAGATAAGTGGTCTGTTGAAGAGGTCCAAGATGTGCTAGATGAATATCACAATGAGATTCGCTCTAAGGGTACTGTATCTGTGAATAGGAAACTCAATGAGAATGTGCACGTGAACAAGGTTGAAATGCAGTGCGCTGGTGCGTCTTTACCTGACAGACAGGACCTTCATGCAGCCAAGTCGACTGAGTCCCCTGCTCTTAACCGTGTCATCACGATGTTAGAAAAAATTCTACTTCAGAGAGCTACCCTGCTCAGGCCATGTCAAACAGGGCGCCTACGCCTAGACTTCCCAGGATTGAGGGTCTGAATAGCATGCCATGTGCTGTATGTAGTGATGCTAAACACTCTGCCTTGACTCACTGTCGTGACAAGAAACTCTGCTTTCTGTGCCATTCACCTGACCACTCCAGACGAGCTGCCCGCACAAGAGAAATCCGCTCAGTCGGAAACTGATGGGTCTGCATCAAGAGGAGGACAGTGCAGACCCTGTTTGTGAGCCTCCCACTGACGAAACAGAGGATTTTGAGTCACTATACAAGTCATTCAGTTCCAAAGTACCCTCAAACAAAACCGTTGTATTTCAAGGCCTACATAAAATACAGAAGTCTGATAGTTTGTTCTATACCACTATCTTCGGCGGCAAACATTACTCTGAAAAAGCAATGATAGATAGTGGTTCCATGGCATGCACACTGAGCGAAGCAGCAGAAGCACGCCTCTTGCAGCATAACTCAGGCCTGAGAAAATATTCTGCTGATGGGGTCATCATTGTCGGTTGTGGCGGTCATCAAGTCACACCTAAGGCTATATATGATGTGGATGTGGTGGTGTATGATTGCAAGATGGTCATTCCAATGCTTGTGGTGCCTGGCCAGACTGATGAAGTGATATTGGGTAGCAATGCTATTAAGAAGATTCTTCATTTCATGAGAAAGACTGACAGCTATTGGCGGTTGATGTCGAACCCAGTGGTGGCAGTGATGAGGATTGTCATCACTTCTTCTCTGTTCTTTCAAATATGGAGAAGTGGAGAGGTGAGACAGTGCCTGTCTAGGTTGGTACGCTGAAGTTGCAGCAGTGTGTGACTCTACAACCAGAGAGTGAGCATCTTGTGTGGGGCAAACTGCCTGCATCTGCGCCCTATATCAACAGGCAGCACAGTGGTTGTAGAACCAACTCAATCAAGATGCAGGCCAAGGAAAGTTTTGGTCGGCAGGATTGTTGCACCGATGTGGGGGCGACAGATGGCTGCCAGTAAAGATCATAAACCCCACCACTGAGCGGTAGTGTTAAAGAGAAACACAAAATTAGCAGATGTGTCTCCCTGCATGCTGCGAAGACTTATCTCAGCCTGACAGCATTTAAGCTTTCTCCCCAGACTGTGACTGGTGCTTCTACGACAAGGTCCAGAGGAGATATCAAGAGAGCATTGGATGAGCTTGGTCTACATGACCTGGATCTGGATGCCTGTGAAGTCTCTGACCTGTGGACAGACAGGCTTTTGCAGATCATTGAGAGATATGAGGCGATCTTTTTCGACACAAGTTGGACTGTGGAGAGGCATCTGACTTTGTGCACAAGATACATTTGGTGGATGAAAAGCCGTTCCATGCCTTACCGCAGAGTGCCACCAAACCACTATGAAAAACTAAGAACAGCTCTCAATGATATGGAAGAAAGAAGCATTATTCAGTAAATCCAGCAGTGAGTATGCATCGCCACTTGTTCTTGTATGGAAGAAAAATGGAGATCTGCGCATCTGTACGGACTTCAGATGGCTTAATGCAAGAACGGTTAAGGACGCACACCCACTGCCTCATCAGGCCGATGCTCTTGCTGCTGCACTTGGTGGAAATGTCTACTTTTCCACCATGGACCTGACCTCTGGGTTCTATAATGTACCTTTACATGAAGACCATAAGAAGTACACTGCTTTCTCTTCCCCCTTTGGTCTGCATGAGTACAACAGGATGCCTCAAGGTCTGTCTAACAGCCCAGCTACATTCATGCGAATGATGCTTTCCATTTCTGGAGATGAGAACTTCACCAGTCTCCTATGTTTACCTGGATGACCTCATGGTATTTGCTCCGACTGAACAGCTAGCTCTTGAGCCGCCTGGAGATGGTTTTTCTCGCTTGAAGAACAACAACTCCTCAAGTTGGCTCGAAAAAGTGCTACTTTCTGCGAGAACAGTTAGGTTTCTTGGCCATGTCATCACTGGAGTCGGGAGTGCAGACAGACCCTGGAAAGGTTGAAGCCATTGGCCAAGTACAGATGTCTGATCTGATGGACAGTGACGGTGTCTCTCCTTCACAGAAGAAAATTCGGTCCTTCCTAGGCATGGTGCTATACTATCAACATTTCATTTCAGGGTGTTCAGCTAAGGCCAGACCCCTTTTCAAGCTTCTTTCAGAACAAAACAATGGGGGAAAAGCTCAGAGAGGAAGGAAGCCAAAGAAAAAGTATTGCAGTCCTGTGAAGCTCAAGCCAGAAGACTGGACCCCCGAGTGTCAGGATTCCTTTGACACTTTGAAGCACGATCTATTACACACTGTGACGTTAGCCCACCCTGACTTCGGGAATGGCAGTAGAATGGCAGTAGACGCTTCGTTTGATGGGATTGGCGCTGTCATCTCCCAGCTCCAGCCTGGAGAAGAGGTTGCAAGGCCAGTGGCCTTTGCTAGCAAAACACTGTCACGTGCCCAATTGAACTACCCAGCGCATCGTTTAGAGTTCCTTGCTTTGAAGTGGGCTGTATGTGATAAGTTCTCCCACTGGCTGAAAAGGGTGCACTTCACTGCATGGTCTGATGCCTTAAGCCGTGAACCTTTTGTCCAGTCCTGTGTAAGCCATCGCCTGATGAAACAGCCTTACTTGTCTTTGTTGGATGAAGTCAATGGAGTTGTCACCGGCACAGTGCAAGATGCTTTTCGAATGACCACCAACTGTCAAGCCGAACACTCTATCTGGCCAGTGAACGATTTTTTGACAGGCATGCAGAGCCCACGACTGGAGATATCGCACAAGAGTTATTTGAAGCACTGTCAGAGATGTATCTTAGGAAGACTCCTGAACCAGATGCCCGAGCTCCTCTCGAGAATATTCGCACCTCAGCTCCCATGGAACTAGTTTGCATCGATTTTTGACAGCGGAATTGGGTGACAAGAAGACCACTGATGTTCTTGTTGTCACAGACCATTTCGAATAGCTCTCGCTTTCCCTGTCGGAACCAGTCTGCAAAGCAAAGCGTGCCCGATGTCTTTGGGATAAATTTTTCTGCATCTATGGGTTCCCAAAAAAGAATCCATTCGGATCAAGGAGCTAACTTTGAGAGCCGGCTTTAAAAGATCTACTGGAGATGGCAGGTGTGCATAAATCCCATAATGACTCATTATTATCATCCCATGGGCAATGGCATTACAGAAAGGTTCAACAGAACTCTTGGAGGCATGATAAGAGCTCTTCCTCCAAAGTGCAAGTCCAGGTGGCCACAGATGCTCCAAATGCTGACCTTCTGTTATAATTGCACGGTGCATGAGACAACCGCTTTTGCACCATTTTTCCTGATGTTCGGGCGGATCCACGCTTGCCTGTCGATATCATGTTTCACCATGTTCTGGAGGACACCAACGTCGTCAGTCATCATGAGTTTGTGCACCACCTAAAGAGGGACCTATCAGAAGCAGCGCGGATTGCCCAAAACAATGCAACCGGAGAACAAGACCGTCATGCCAAAGTCTACAACCGAAAGGTCCGAGGAATGCCATTGTCTGTGGGTGACCGCGTGTTGCTGGCTAATCGTGGGTGAGAGGAAAGAGAAAAAGTCAGCGGACAGGTGGGACTCAACTCCTTTCGATGTGGTGTCTGTGAGATCTGCAGTCAATGTGTACCGAATCAGAGACGCTGTCACAGGGAAGGAAAAAGTCGTACACAGAAACATGCTGCTCCCTGTTGACTTCCTAACATTCCCTGGACAGGATGGGAATCTGGCATCTCTTGAGGAGTCACAGTCTAATAATTTGTGTGTCAGTGTCTCCGTGTTCTATTGCAGCGGCTGATAAGGAGGACTCTCAGGCGCGCGCACCATGAATGAACTGGCTCATGCAGTCGCCGTCCAGGCGGAAGTGGAGAGTGAGAGTGTTCCTGAGGAAGACGGCGCTGAGAAGGCCTTATCTGTAGATGCCTCCGGAGATTACCAGTCAGATGAACTGCAGGACAGTGTTCTTGATGTCTCTGTAACTGACCAAATCACTCATGCACACACTGACAAGTCACCAGATCCAGTACCACGACATCACACACTTACCTGTTGATGGATCTGTTGCCCTTAGTGACACTCCACATCTAGATGACGTTAGACCAGAACAAGTTGTTTGTGCGCATCCTCCTAACACACAAGCCCCTTCAGTTGTCACAAGATGTGGGAGAAGTGTGAGGAATCCTAATAGGCTTATTTGTGAGATGTCAGGCCAAAGATTGGGAGTTTAGTATGGGAGTTTAGTATGTTCAATTAAACTGTTTTTTTGTTTTTTTTTCTCATTGCCAACCTGATCTGTGATCTATTTCAGAACATTCTCTATACTATAAGGGCAAAGTTATGTACAACACTGTGAGATGTAGAGGGCATCTCTGTTTCTCTGTGATAAGTATGGGTTTTGGTACCACCCTGTATTTACGCACTTCTTATAGAAGACTTTATGATTTTGAGATTTTGGTACATCAGTGCTCGAGATACACTTTTTTTTTTTTTCTTTCTGTCTGTCAGATTTTCATGCACGTTGCCTCATTTTAGCATAATTTAAGGGGGGTGTATGTAACGGAGTAAAAAGAGTTGCTAGTTAAATTATATTAAAATTGATGCAATTACGCCATCTAGAGGCAGGTTGATTTAGTGTGAAAGTGGGATTCGCGTTGCATTTACCCAGACTGGAGATTACGAGATACTGGGTAAGTCACGCAATTTGGGAGGTCTGGGATAAACAATGTTTTCTTGTAATTCTAAGTACATATGTCTCGTATTTTGTCATGTAATGTACTTATAATGATTTCAGTTAACTATTTTGAGTCATGTCAAGTCGTGTTTAAGAGACTTGCAACGAAGCATATTTTCATGTGAACTAGCGTGCTAATTGTCACTTGCTTTACATGTTATTTAGATTGTTGTCCCGAGATCTATTTGCTGAACCCACAATTCCACACTGTCATACTTTGTTCCAGGTAACTATTCTTATGTTGTGTAAATGGTTTCATCGTCATGTTATTCTCATGTTGCAAGCTGCCTTATACATTAGCTTTATATGGATAAGCAGCTTGCGCTAGCTTAGCTATATTGTAGACCAGCGTGGTAGTTTGGAGATTAGCCACATGTGCTCGAAAAGCTGCGTTTGCAATGATAAACATGTTCCTTAATTTGTTATTTCAATATAATGTAAAATGGATCAAGTAGTTTCACTATTGTAATGTTGAAATGTACTGTATGTATGTTGTGTAACTCAAGGCTTATATCAGATATTCTAAAAACTTAGCTACTATCATGATCACACACAGTTTTATTTTGTTTCATAGATATATCATTTACATTTGCAACTAGCACAAATATATTCAGGTATTTGTAGGCTATAGTTTTTACCCAGACTGGAGATTACGAGATACTGGATTGTTGTCCCGAGATCTATTTGCTGAACCCACAATTCCACACTGTCATACTTTGTTCCAGCAATAAAGAAACCTGATCCAAGTGGTTGTCCGTGGTGATGTGTAGAAGCAACAGTAGAATGGAGTGACCCGTCACACATGTCACTTTAAGAGAGTCTAAACGGTTCTCATAACATCCTTGCCAGCTGTTATCACAAAGGATAAGGCTGATCCAACTCTAGCCTTGTTTGTTTGCGCCACATTGACAACACAATAGTAAAATATTACAAGGAGCCTTCATTGTTGGGATATGGAAACATGTAATGAGTTGTTGCTAGCGTGACATTTTTGTTTGCCATTAAAAGTGCAGTATGAGCATGGTAGCCTATCTGAATGGAATAAGCTATGTTTCAATTGGCATATGCTTAACGCTAGTCTGTTAACATGAATATTTGCAAGCCTCCAAGCACAGACGTCACACTTTAAATCCTACCTGATGCCTTTCACCATCCACTTATTTAACTGTTGTCGCATCCCTTGACATGCCATCTCCTTTTCCCTCTGTATTTTTCTATTTTTAGCCACCGACTATATCCATCTTTTTCCATAGACAGCAACTCACTACTCGTAGGCCTACCTGCTCAATCAGTGCTCACGGCGCCCCCACTCCCTCTTCTATGTCAAATGTTTGTATGTTTAGAAACGCACAACAGTAGCTACATATAGAAAATGCCAAATATATAGGGGCGCCCCCATGGTGTTGCTGCCCCTATGTGCCGCATTTAGCGCATACCCACTTTTTGCGACACTGAGTATGAGTATATATACTCTTTTAATCCTGTGAGGGAAATTTGTATGGAGTCAAAATAGGGTCTTTAATATTGAGAGCTTGTGAAAAGATGTTCGCATGTGTAATAAAGTTTTGCAGCTGTGCAAAAGGAGTTCTGCATGTGCAAAGACATTTCGTACCTGTAGAAATATTTTGTACATGTGTGAAAAAAATATGTAACTATAGAAATATTATGTACTTGTGTGAAAGAAATGTGTATCTGTAGAAATGTTTTGTACATAGCCTATGTGGGGGGAAAATGCGGATCTGTAAAAATATTTTGTACACGTGTGGAAGAAATATGTACCTGTACAAATACTTTGTACATGTGTGAATGTCCTATCGCGATGCTTTCCTGCGCAACACTGAAAGTACGAGCTTGTGAAACTGATATACAATGCGTACAGACTTTTGACCCTAATTTTACTGCTTTTCTGAAGAGCCAATCAACTCATTGCTTACTGCCAACCAATCAGCGTTTCCCACCGGCCACCCAGATTTTGCCGCTAAACAGATTGGCTTCATGTCTATAATGTGTTATTAGACAGTCTCTGGTATACTCTTTGATTGAGGTTGCAAGATTATAACTTAATTAAGAGTGACGTGGTAGCTCAATTTATACTGTCATCGCAAAAAGGGTTGAAGCAGAGCCGTAATGTTAACGTTAGCTATTCCTATCCACTTTTTAGACTGTAACGTTATAGGTTAGCTAGCAGTAATGTTGACGAAATAGTTGAATTATTCATTCCATTTCCGAAAGGGTGATTCAGTGGTGCGATTCATGATTATAAACAGTAATACACACATTTATGTTTATCTGCTATTATTATTTGATATGAGAACACGTTTATTTTATCACCCCTTGCAAGTGACGTTATGATTAGTTCGCGCCACAGCAAAATAGTGGATAGCAAAAAGACGAATCAAATGAATAAGATGTAATGGGACATCGCACAGCTAGGAGATTATAGTGAGATTTAACCGTAGTAATGCCCTTCCAGGACTGTTGTTGGTTGGAACAATTGTTTGGAATACTACAACATCCCACTTTCTTACATAGGTATATTTTGTTTTGTTTTGTTTGTGTTTCAGGAGTATTTCAACCACAATAAGCCTATTTCACAGTGTCCATGTGTCCGGCCTCATTGATGTTAATGATGCCTTAATTGGCAGGGTAAAACGTCTTCCTGCTTTTGTCTTTCCTGTGGACTTTTCTTTTGCTGTCTATGGGACTGTGCTGTTCCACAGGAAGTTGATTTACACAGTGGCCCCATCTTGTGAAATGGGCTAATTGCACGGTTATCTCGTCAGTTTATGAAGCACAGCAGCGACTGAACAGAGGCTCGTTTATAGAAAGCACCGTTGCTAACTTGCGTCGCAACCTTGGTAGTTCGCTCCATCGTTCTTGGATTTGGTGTTTCTAGAAAAGGGAGTTTGAACTCTCAATCGCAAACAAGGACACAAAGTTTGGTCGTTTGAACTACTGCCCCTGGGCAGTCACACTTCCTCGTTCCTTGGTAGTTCCAGTTGGTGTCGGGAGCGCCTAACCAAAAATCACAACCTCCTAACCAAACAATACAAAGTGGATGTTTATCTCGTGACTCAATGATTGATCTGTCCTGTAGCTTTATTTTGATTAAGAGACTGACTCCCCTACTTGGCTCATTCTTGCTATTTATGTTAATTCGAGTATTGCCTTGCTTTTTGATAAGATAGTATTATAATCTTCACAGACACTTAAAATCAGCACAGTGATAAATGGTGTAGTGGCTAAAGCAGGGGACTTGTTATCCCAGTGTTCGAGTAAGTTCGATTTTCTTATGATGTGAGATTGTCCTTTTGCTTCTCGCTACCTGGAGGTGAACTACAGTAGTGTGACCCGTAGATTCAATTGTTTTTGACTGATGTCTTATTGGTCTCTCGATGTAGAGTAAATAAATATGTATGGTCAAAACCTATTGTTGTGTCTCGTAGGCCTACTTTTACTCAGAGGTGAAAAGAAAAGATACAGTGCACCGACGCGCTGCCGTTAAGCCAAGAGACAAGTGATAAAGTTTGCGATACCCAGACATTCGTCCAGGCTATATATTTTTTCCAACATAGATATTTAACACAAATAATGACTCATATTGGTCGGCTTAAGTTAACTGTTTTATATGTTTGCAATAGGTTTAGGTTTTTGCTGATGGCAATTAATCACTCGGTTTAAATTAGAAAAATGTCGACATAGGCCGTGACAGAAAATTTCTAGGGGGTGGGGTATTACACATTGTCATTGTTTCCACCAATGATATGTATCGCTGCATCATCAACAACGTTGTTGGAACTACGGTGTTCGAACGTCGGAGGTAGCGAATTGCGACACAGGTACGATGCTTTCTAGAAACAGGTGTAACAATGTCATTGTTTCGTCGAAAGTTGCGTCGTACCACGGTGGTTGAGCAACGTCGAAACGACCCCCTGGACGGTAGACTACCAAGCAAGCAAGCAAGCGCTTAGGCACAGTCTATGGCAAGATCTGAATGTAAATGGATAAACCCGTTCAAGCGTTTTCTTTATTTCCTATTTCTTTCAATTTTTTAACTTAAGACATGTAAGAATTAAGCTTACTTATTCGCTGGGCAACGTACAAACTGACGAGTTACATTAGCCCTAGCACTATGAGCTACGATAAACGTCAGGTAGGATAGATAATATGGCAGCTACAGTTATTATTTCATATTCTGGTATGATATTCTTAACGTTTTGACTATGTTACAACTGATAAAAGCATGACAAATAAAGTAACTAAATCGCTTTGCAATATTTTAGTCCAGAAATACTTATGGGTAATGTTACGATCTATCTGCCCTTGCTGTTACCACCAGTTTTAATAACTAGATCTGTGGTTTAGCGGCAAAATCTGTGTGGTTGGTGGGGAACGCTGATTGGTTGGCAGTAAGCAATGTGTTGATTGACTCTTCAGAAAGGCAGTAAAATTAGGGTCAAAAGTCTGTACGCATTGTATATCAGTTTCACAAGCTCGTACTTTCAGTGTTGCGCAGGAAAGCTTAGCGTAGCGTCGCGTAGGACATTCACACACGTACAAAGTATTTGTGCACACTTTCCACACTTGTACAAAATATTTGTACAGATCCACATTTCCCCCCCACATATGTACAAAACATTTCTACAAATACACATTTCTTTCACACATAATATTTCTACAGGTACATATTTTTTTCACACATGTACAAAATATTTCTACAGGTATGAAATGTCTTTGCTAGGGCTGTCAAAATAACTGATTAATTTCGATTAATTAATTTGAGAAAAAATAACTGATTAAAAAAATGTGTGCAGATTAATCGATTCCGTATGACCTTTGACCCCGAGCCGTTCTAGTCAGTAAAAATTAGACTGTAAAATGAAGGAGAGAAGAAAACGTGCTGCCTGGATCATTTTTTGGAACATTTACTTTTAAAAATGGCCTGATGGTGTTGATAAAAAATAAAGTGTTGAAAATAAAGTCCTCTGCAATGTCTGCAGCAAGGAATTTGCATATCAACGGAGTTCATCAACTCTATAGTCGCACATCAGTGCAAAGAAATAAGTGTTGACATATTAGCATATTAGCATATTAGGTCATATCATAGATTATTATGCCAATTATTTGAACAGTGAAAATAATAATAAAAGAGTTTTTGAACTTTAATGTCACTAATGCTGATTATTCAATGATTCATTTGAATTTAAATATTTAAAATACTTTCACAGCAAAAATTATATATGCGATTAATTTAGATTAATTAATCACAGAGTATGTAATTAATTAGATTCATTTTTTTAATCGATTGACAGCCCTAGTCTTTGCACATACAGAACTCCTTTTGCACAGCTGCAAACCTTTATTACACATGTGAACATCTTTACACAAGCTCTCAATATTAAAGACCCTATTTTGATTACATTTGGTCTCTGCATTTATTCCAATCTGTGAATTAGTGAAACACACACAGCGCACAATCTGCTACAGCGGCAGGGAGGGGAGCAGTGAGGTTAGGTGCCTTGCTCAAGGGCACTTCAGCCGTGGATGTGGGAAGGGGAGAGCAGTGCTCAACCACTTCTTACTGGGTTGGGGATCGAACCGGCAACCCTTCGGTTACAAGCCTGAAGCCCTAACCAGTAGGCCACGTCTTCCCCTATCAGAAGAAAAGATACATCTGACTATTCCTTTCTGAACATTCCTCTCTGTTCTGAGATGCATTTTATTTTTCATACATTTCCTTTTTTGATTTACATTTCATACGCACATACAACTTTTGAAACATTTGCATCTAAGATCTTCTCAAGGGCAAATTTTTGTTTTGGTGTGGTTTAGATGATGAACAGAAACAAAAGATCGCACAGAATACCTTTAAACGTGTAAACTATGCGATGTCACTTTTAATACCAGCCTACCTCAGTCGTGAGGAGAATCCCTAATTACTAATCATATGATCTTGAGTGAGTGTACATGCCATGCCCACACATCAGACCCACTTAATTGCATTAATTACTAAATCACAGATGGACCACGAGCATGGAACAGTACATAGACAGTCCAGCCAACCCTTAACTGGTCCCCACCGTCACATTCATGCCCAAATATGTGGAGGACACTCATGTGAGACTCTCACTTAAGCAGCTGGTGGATGGTCTCCTTGGGGATATTTCCAAGGACGGACATTTTAAATTCTACACAGAATAAGTATCTCTGTCTGTTCAACTATCCATCAAAACACATGAGCTCATTTACAAAGGATGTGGTACGCTCTATAAACCGTATTGTGCCTCTCATCGCCAGTCGGGTCCATGTATGTATGTATTTAAAGTGAACGAATCTGCTGCTATATTGATTTCTTGGCTAAATGGGTAGACTGTGGGAAGCGTTTAGTGACGCCACAAGTGCGTGGGGATGCCACAGTTAGGATGAGAGAGTAAGTGATTGAGTGAGTTGCCAAGACCGTGAGGTGCTTTGCATGTGTAACGAGCAAACAAAAAGCACATCGAAATTCTGCATTTTGCACGCTCTGTTGGTCATGGAGTTCAGCACATGAAATGTGTCTGTGCATGAATGTATATTTGGATGTGTGTTTGTGTGTGTGTGTGTGTGTGTCTGTGTGTGTGTGTGTGTGTGAGAGTGTGTGTGTGTGTGTGAGTGTGTGTGTGTGTTTGTGTGTGTGTGTGTGTGTGTTTGTGTGTGTGTGTGTGTGTGTGTGTCTGTGTGTGTGTCTGTGTGTGTGTGTCTGTGTGTGTCTGTGTGTGTGTGTGTGTGAGAGTGTGTGTGTGTGTGTGTGTGTGTGTGTGTGTGTGAGTGTGTGTGTGTGTGTGTGTGTGAGTGAGTGTGTGAGAGAGAGAGAGAGTAAAAGAGAGAGACAAGAAAAGGGTACAGTATGTTGGTCGACATTTTCTCTTTACAAATGACAGACTCAGGACTCAGTAAGTCAGAAGAGAGGGACAGAAAAGAAAACATGTCTGACTGAGACACACTGGGTGGCACTTTCAACTGACTCACGTCATCTAATTTGCCAGCCTGCCTTCCCAGTCTATAAGTCAATTTGTCACATTTGGTCTTTCATGCAAAACTCTATCATGTGCAAAAAAATGAGAGAGAGAGAGAGAGAGAGAGAGAATGCGAGAGATAAGGTCAGTGAGATTTGGAAGAGGGAAATGAAAACCATGAGATTCTAAGAGACAGATGCCACACTGAGGGGCAAAAAACACAGATAGACCCACACGTGTACACACACACACACACACACACACACACACACACACACACTGGCTCTCCTGACCCCCAGGGGATTCATCAGTCAGCAATTCCTCAGCCCAACTTTAATCCCAGGAACTCAGTGTCCTAAGCAACCTCCACCCTGAATGTCCCAAGCAACCTTTCTATGTCTCTCTCTTTCTCTCTCTCTCTGTCTCTCTCCCTCCCTCTCTATCTCAGTCTCATTACTATGAGTGGTTCACACTCTGAAAAAGGTGACTAGACAAAGTCTTTGCAAAAGGAGCAACTGCAGACGTTTCAGCCATCCAGCTATTCTCAATGCTCACTGCGAGCATTAAGAATAGCTGGATGGCTGAAACGTCTGTGCGAACCACTCATAGTCTCTTCCTCACAGTATTGATTCTAACACACCTTGACTAAAAAACAGTCATCTGAGCACAGTCTCATTCTCTGTCTGTTCCTCTCTCTCTGTCTTTAACTGTGTCTGTCTCTCTCTCTCTCTCTCTCTCTCTCTAAAGCAGAGTGTGCTTGTTTAGTCACAGTCACACTACAGACACGCAGTGGCACAGCGTGCCAATAATATCCTGCTAATAACAAACATTGGTAATCACAGGCCTGGCAAATGTCACCGGCTGAATGTCACCGTCATGTATGAGCCCTGGTCCAGCCATGTTTGCACTGAGGCGTCACGTGGTCCACACGGACGAGTTATTGACCAGGTGAGCTCGGCACACGTTGCCAAAGTAATTGAAGGAGAAGCGTGTACTTCACAGAGAGATGCGAGACGCCATTTGATGAGGAGAGGCAACAGAGGAAAGGAGTGTTGTAATAATAAATACACACACAGACACACACACAGACACATGCAGACAGGTGCGCACACACGCCACACACACACACACACATACACAAACACACACACACACACTGCATCATACACTACATTTTACTTTATTTTACCTATTTATTTTATTCCTATGAAAATCTACTGACATGTATACGTTCAGATTTATTGTATAACTGCTTTGGCAATATAAGGGAGCTTGTCATGCCAATAAAGCATTCTTGAATTGAATTGAATTGAATTGAATTGAATTGAAAGGAGTGGGTCTCCCGTAAAGGAGTTGTCACAGATCCAACTCTGTCCTGTTAATCTGAGTCATGCACGGAGGTCGAAAGCAGATCAGCCTCATATGGTTAGGGAGTCTTTTATTTAGATTATTCAACCAAAGCTCAACACTGTCCAACCTAAGCACCCTCAACATCCAACACATCAGCCAATGAAACACTGTTCCTAATGTGCTAGATATTTACATTGGAACATAAGCAAATGGATGCCTTTCAAAGACTATAACATATCTCATTCATTTAGAAGGAATATTGGGAAACACTTTAGAATAACATGTGCTTATTAGGTAAGCACAATAAGCACATGTTATTCTAGCGTTACCGAATATTGTATTTGGCTTCTATGTAGAGCTGATTCATTAGTGACACATGGCAGTGCTTGTTGAGAAGGTTTTGCTTCACACTCACACACACACACACACACACACACACACACACAAACACACACACATGTTAATACTATATACAATATAAGGTTACCATGAAAAATCCAGCTGTGTCATATCTGCTCCTATTCAGAGCTTACATCATGCACAACTCATAACATGATTACATACAAAAAAACATGATTACTCCATTGCTTTTTACAGTTATTAGCTTTCTAACCAATGGAGTGGAGGTAAAGATCTCCCATTTACATTTCTGCAAAGTTATAGTTGCTTTTAGAGATTTGGAGACTGACTTTTATGGTTTTGAATATTTTATGTTTTATGTAACCTTCCAACTAAATACTGCATACTTTCAACCATTAAGTTGGTTTATTCCATCAAAAAATTATAATCTTTTTTGTGGGGAGAGTGACATAGAAGACATTACAGAAGGACAAAGCAACACAGTTTTTGAGCATAATTAGAACATGATTAGAATGAGTAGATGAATGAATGTGTAATAGGCTTGTTAACATGAGCTTTTCTAGTTTGTGTGCAGTAGTTAACGGCAATAAATGTCTGCCCACAATTACCCTACTTATGCATTTCACATTAGAACAGAGAACAAAGAGAAAAAGAGAACTGCACTTACAGCTGACATGATAATAAGGCAACAGACAGTTGGTATAGTCTACGTTGGTACAGTCTATTCATACCTAGCCATGAATAAGTTATAACCAAGAAGAGTTTATGTAAAGCTAACATTCAATAATATATAGCCCTTACTGTAGATAATCTTCTGTGTTCTATGCTTTGAATGAAAATATGTTGTGCCACATGAAAACATAAACAGAAAAGTGTATTCTTTGCATATAATGTATGTCATTCTTCAATTCATTATAGCTCATTGCTGAACCATTCTTCTATGCAGTTTGCATGCATACTGTTCATTCAAGGCCTTTTATGGCTCTTTCACGTGTGTTTCTGTCTGGAAGAGAAGCCCATTCTGTGCTTTTGGAAGTTTTTTATGAAACAATAACTGATAACTGATGTTTGTGTACACATTTGCAAAACAGTCTGGCGCATGAAGTTGGTTTATTGGAGAGGTCAAGGAGTTGTGTGAGGAGTCTGTCAGGCGTGTCATCCTCGCCCCGCTGAACCGGTCATGCGTCAGCACTTTGAACCATGGCCGAGTGAGAAGCCCCAGGTCCAGTGAATAGGCTCTTAATCAGTGCAGCCCAGAGAGTGGGCATGGGACGTGGTGCATACCGATAAAAAAGGGATTTCGGTTCATGCTTGAGTCGCTTTTATTAAATGAATGTTATAAACATCATTTAAAATGCTTTTAAAAACATTTTTAAAACCATATGCTGAACAGTCATTCTTCACTTTCCCATTTAGATACAGACAAGTTGGTCTATGCTTTTATTACCAGCAGGCTTGACTATTGCAATGCTTTTGTTTTAAATAAGTTAATACAAAAATGCTACAGCACGTGTTTTAACCAGGACTACAAAGAGAGCCCACATCACACCAGTTTTAAAGGATCTATGATAATCTGGTGATTTTTATTTGGTGTTTAAGCATGCAATTATTGATCAGACCATTATCAGTACTGACAATCCTATCTGCAGAATTTGCATTTCTTAACCTGTATAATAAGTCACTAATGCATTGCACATACAATATATCATAGACTGTTGGTGTAAAAGAAAACAAATATAACTGTCTGTAGAAGAGAGTTTTGCAAGAAGAGTTAAAGAAAACTCTGTAGCACCAGCAACCAACATTCACAAAATGCCAAAAGCTAAGTAATCATAAACAAAAGGCAAAGTCCATTGTCTAGGACTACTGTATCCACATGTCCAGGTATATCTCTGAAGCCACTGGCTTGGCTGGCCCCATGCAGAGGAGTTGCAGTAAATAGAGTAGGCCTTTTAGTGCTCACTTAGAACTCCTCTCACTCTCATTTAGCACACTTCAAGAGTAATCAGCCGCAGCACACAGCACACATGAGTGAGAAAATCATGCCCAGGTGATCACGTCTCCATGGAAATAATGGAACGAGACTACTAAACAGCAACTTTGGAGACTGAAGACTGAGAGAGGGAGAGAGAGAGGGAGAGAGAGAATGGAAGGAGGAGGAGAGGTGGAGGGGATGAAATAATGTCTAGATAATGCCATAAAGAGAACTCCATGTTCCCTCTCTTGCCAGAGCACGTTGTGGATGTTTATAGCCTACTCATTGTCTAGCCCAGTGGTTCTCAAACTTTTCACAATGAGTACCACCTCAGAAAACAATTGGCTCTCCAAGTATCACCATTATGACTGGCATTAAAATACAATAGCGTAGGCCCATTTCACAATATACATACTGTTTTGTGTCGTTGCTGGCAGGTGCCATGAAAGCTTCACTAGTCACTTGTGCTGGGCTCATTGTCACCAACTTCAGTTTCTGCTCGACATATTCACCGCACTTCTCTTTCTAATACTTCCCGTTTGGAGCCATGATTGCATGAATGTTTTTGATCCATCATGTTTGGTTCCTTTTTCTTTGCTTGCCATCACAGCTTAGTTTGTCAACCATTTGCTAATGCTCCATACAGTTCAACTAGCCTAGTAGGCCTATTGGCTGATATAAAAACGAATATAGGCCTACTTTTTTTTAATGAAAGACAAAAAAATGTTTAAATTTAACTTCAGTGATCGCGAGGTTAAGGATTTTGAATTATATATAATTTGATGTGATTGTCATCTTTAAAAAAAAAACAATCTTGGAGACTCCTGGGGGGTATTCCAAAAAGGCAACACAACCAAAAAGGAGGTTTAACAAACACTGAGATAAAACATAACCTCTGGGTTGTCTGAACCTGTGGCGACTAAACCCAAGCTGTCAGTTCCAAAACACCGGTTACAAGTTAGTTCAATTAACCCTGTGTTAGATAACCTATTGTGCGTGTTCACGGTGAACTTATAAAGGCATCCTCTATTGAGAGCCGAAACCATGAGTGAAACCGGCGAAACGAGCACTGTAATAATTTTCAGAGGCGGAGTAGCAAGTTCTCCTCGAAGCTTATGATGAGGAGAGAACTGTAATAACAAAAAAGAGCAATTCTTGAACGTCTGCCAAGGAACGAGACCTTGCTTGGCAGAGAATAGCCTAACTGACCGTGTAAATGCGTACGTTTAGGATAGCCTATTTAATGTCAAAAGCACAATTAAATAATTCAGTGGACATTACGTATTGTATTGACTGCTTTAAATTATGCTTTCCTAAACTAGCTTACCTTGTCACAGATTAAGTGGGCCATAGACTCCATGAGAATCCCAAATGTAATTTTCTATTTTAACGCGGGTTCTGCGGCTGTGGGCCAAGTTAAACCTTTGCGCTCCAGCATCGGAAGGGTGATGAATGTAGGAAGGCATGGGTAGCCTATCACCCAGTAGCATACCCATCAAGTTCTCCTGTAATTGCACATATAACATTAAGTTACAGTCTACACATTTGATAATATTCTAGTAAGGTGTAGGCCTGCTCTAACGCACCCTGTTGAAATGTGTCAAATTAGATTCCCGGTACATCATTCCTGGCATTGTGTAGGCCTACTGGGCCCTGCTATTTCGCCTCCTCGTTTGTAATAAGATGTGAAGCATTATCACATATCATCTGGCTATTATTAAAATAAAAATGTCTTTTAAACACCAACACCATTAAGAGAGCATCCAAAAATAGAAGTGGCCTATGACCTATCCATTCGACCTTAAGGACATTCTGAAAAAGCCAAAGCCCGTTAATTGAAGCTCACCAGCTAAGCCTATCGTCGGTTCACATTTGGAAAACCTTAATAAGTGATGCTGATCTGCCAGTTGGTGAAACTACACTTTAAAGGGACATTCCACCAGTGGAGACATGAATATGTATTGAAAGTGGGTCATATATGTAGTAGAATAGTAGCATAAATTTCTAATTTGGTGCCTTCTTGACCGAGAAAAGGCAGAAAATGACTTTTTAGTGCTTGTGGATTGCAGACAACAATCCCCATAATGCATTGCAATGCTCAGCTCCGCAGGCCACTCCCACTGTCGAACTCAACTGTTCAACTCCGCCCATAATCTGTCAACCAAGGCTCGAGCGTTGAGCTCCACTCTACGCTACCTTCAAACAATTTCTAGTGAAGACTTAGTTTGCGAACTCATTAGTGAATTACTCCTCGTTTGTGTTTCGAAATGGTGTGCACTTGCATGTTACCGGGATGTTCAGCCAGCACAAGGAAAATACACGGGAGTACATTTTCATAGATAACCCAAAGAGTTGGAGTTGTGCAAAAAGTGGCTACGGGCTATCAATAACCCGAAGTTCGGAGAGGACACAGCCATTGAAGCACTAAAACATCTGACGGTGTGCAGTCTACATTTCAAGGCAGAAGAACCCCTTAGGAGTGAAGAGACCCGCGCTTGTGAAAACCGCAATTCCGTCGATATTTACCTTGCCAGATGATGTCGACGAACAGCCAGGAACTTCTGGAACTAGCAGTGCTAGCTGCGCTAAACGCATTTGCCTGGAGGTAAGGTTTTTCTGACTCGACTCTACTTCTCGACTGAGAACACACTGATATAGTCGTCTGCTGTAAAGCAGCACATCTCATATGATTTGGCTGTTTATAAAGTAAATATCTTGTATGTTTTGGTCGCTTGCTGCCTCGCTAACTCCACTCGTCAGCAACGAGGAAGCAAAGTTAGCAATGTAACGTTGGACAGTTATGAATATCGTGTCCATTGTGTGTTAACTGCATAAGTTTGCTATTAGCGATGTAAATCCACCATGTTTTACTATGTTAATCTGACGTTATTCAAATGTTTTTAACGTTATTGAACTTACAAGAACAGTTTGTAAGTAGCCTAAATAATATTATCTCTAATCATGGCTGCAGTGGAGGCTAATCGCAAGTAAGCGCAGTTTATCCACCACTGAATTTCAGAAATAGTTTATCCACCTCTTGATAGTTTTCCACCACTCAATACATTCAATGCACTTCCTAATAGTGTGTATGCACTCAGGGAACTATCTACTACTAGTAGCCATACCACTTGTAAACAGTAATCTTCACCATTATCATATATTCTGAATGTCTTATGTATTTAAAAAAAAAAAAAAAAAAAAAAAAAGTAGCGCTTTTCCTTACTGTAGTTTAGCCTACCCACCTCTTATTTCACCACTACACCTATCTTTAGTATATCTAAGACTACTGTCTGATTTAAATTAGTGGAATATAGTTTGAAAAGAAACCTCTTGTTTGTTTTATAGTCACCATGCCCAAGTACACCTGGCCTTGATACCAGTGCCAGCATTGAAGTTGGTGAAACGGATGAAAGGCACTACAAAACGGGTGGAAGTGCATTCCACACCATGTGGTCAATGAACATCGATGGACTGACACGGATGGAAAGCGGCATCACTGTGACCATGCTCCTCTAACAGCTGAGGAGCAGAAGAAGAGGATGTGGCTGAAGAAGGACTTCGGTGGCATATCAGGACCTGGCGTCACTTTCGTCTTTGATAAAAGGCTTTTGAAAGATCTTCAGAAGATGGCCCTCTTCAAACGTACTGGTAAGAACTGACACCCTTTATACCCACATGTTTTGAACATATCCTATTGAACATGTTTAATTAGTACTATATATTCTCCTTTTCACACAGGGCCACTGGAGCTCTCCTGAAGTACCTCCCTAAATGCCAGGCCTTCTCCTACGAGGGAGAGGGCCTACCTCGCCATCATGGAACATAATGAGAACATTGTGGCACGAGAACAAGCCACCACGGCAACAGGTGTGTTTTCATGTACTCTAAATACTAAAATAACCATAAGTAGCATGTTCACAGCTAACTCAAAATACATACTTTGCTGAAAAGTTCATTCTATTCCTGTGGAGAGACATCTACTAGTCAAATCTTTATTCAGGCATCTGTTTAATCATTATAATCCTTGTCATTTATAGGAGAACCATGCGTCAAGCAGGTGTTCTGCAAAAAGTCAAAGCAATGGATAGGGCTGGGCGATATATATCGGTATTACGACAACGACCGATATATTTTTGAAAACGATATGTAGTTGAGACAATATCGTAATACCGGTATTATGTAAAATAATGGGCCATTTTATCAAAGCCACTTGCTCTTCTGTGTTCAGACCATTCAGATAGCCGCAGCTCTGCTCAACTGCGCCCCTTGCGTGTGCACGTTCTCCCTCGCAGCACTACAAACTTTCAAACATGACGGACACCGAGTCAGGTTTTGTTTACCTTGATCAGAGGTTGGTGCTGATGCCTATTTCGTTGGCACATCAACGGCTAGACCGAGAATTCTCGTTGTGAAATCAAAATTCCACTGGAGCTCCGGTTTTGTACACGCAGATGTAAGTTACAACACTGTTTAGCAGCTACAGCTCTTGACTCCGCGGTAAAATGTCATTTTTGGTACATAGCCTAGCTAATTTAAATACACTGATGAATGCTTGCGTTTAGCGACAGTAGCAGATCTAAAGTCCTCAGGAGACAACCTAAACGCTGATTTTATTAAGAGGATATGCATGCGACTCGCGAGCAGTTAGGGCATCATTTTTTATGATTCCTGAAACCCCATTCAATCATGCATAGGGATTTTTCTTCACGAGCGGAACATGCAAAATGAGCGCATACAAAACAACGGTAAGCGTCTATCACACTCTTGATGAGTGACTCAGTTCACGTTGTTTAAGTAGCCTAATTTTTTAAAACTTTTTTTGTTGTTGATAGCAACATGTCTAGGCCATCATAGTCTACATTTGCTTGTAATCTAGGCCCGATCAAACCCTTTACAGGTAAAAAAACCTGCATTGTGTGACAAAACTGCAGGTTTTTTCAATATTGTTGTTCCCAAAATAGCCTATTGCATTGTGCAGTACAATGTAGGCCTGCGTTGTCAGTCAGGGTCAACTTTTGGTCTTTTGTTATTTGCACAGCTTTATCAGAGCAACTGTAGCCTATGCCTATTGTAGGCCTATGTTATTGTTTACACTTTTTTGCACAGCTCTGTTAGAGCAGTCTGAAATTAATATAATTAAAACTGGCTGTGTTGTCATAATTGTTGTGTTAAGTGAAAATATGAAGCACTTCGCTCTTTCTGTTTGAAATATCAATATCGTATCGATATCGTATATCACCAATCAGCCCCAAATTATTGGGATATCAGTTTTGGTTCATATCGCCCAGCCCTAACAATGGATAGTCAAGAAAATCTATAAGCCACACACCACCAAGTTCATCCAGACACTAATTGAGAAGGTCATAGAAAACACACGCAACCCAAACATAACATTCAAGGACTCAACCGCTTCACTCACCCAACCACAACCTCCTTTGCCACCTAACATGGCCCCTGTCCCAAAGCAGTCAAAGAAAGCTGCAACATCATCATTCAAGAGCCGCTTCTGAGACGTCAAGCTCTACATTAACCCATTCCTCACAAATATTTTGTAATATTACCATGTCTTATATGGTCTTTTGACCTTATCCTTGCACTACCTTACCTGTTTGCACTGCCATTGAGCACCTTACTATACATACTCAATCACAGGGTCAATACCTCTTTTTTTATAGTGTGGATAATTTGTGTGTTTTGATGTTCATGACACAATTCTTTCTTTGTGAATTAAAAACAAAATGTCACTCGTGCTCTCCTGTCTGCCTTCAACAAAGTTTAGCATCATAAACTTGGAAGGAGGTAACTGATATGCAACAAGCTTATAATGCAATGTATACTTGTAATACTTAATAATTTATAGAAATTATAGGTATGACCACCATTCTGTTGTCATCTGAGGCAACAGTAGCTAGGTAGTTCCAGTTTTGAAATGTTGGTCGTTCAATAACTCGAATACACTTGGAGCAACACTACTAAGAAAGAACTACAACAACGTACATTTAAGCATTTAATTAAATAACTATAATATACAAACAATACAACTGTTGAATGACTATATACAAACAATGAAACTATAGCTCCTCGAGCGTCCTCCGCTTCTTGGTGCCCGCAGTACTGGCCGTCTGGAGCTGGGTATTTCTGGCGGATAGCCAGCACGACACAAGCAGGTAACACCACATGACGACCTCTGCCCAATCTCTCTCCTTGTAGGACCCACTCAAGAAAGTGCCGGTAGGCTGTTAGAAGAAATTGTCTGGACAAAACATTGAGTATAAAGTGAGCGATGGTCTTATAGCCTAGCGTGCCACAGTAGCTAACATAACTGCAAGCTATTTGTGCAATGAACATGCCGTGTTAGCAAGATTACTCCTTGACATAGTAACAAAGAAAATAAACTTACTTTACAGAAAGACGTCCATTTGGCCCTGTAGGCTTTGGCTGCCATTTCCAGTTGACCTTAGGTATTCTAAAGTAGGTCTCCAGGACGCCACTATCCATATGGGGTGCGAAACTCGGGTGATCAACAACACACACGTCCGTGTCATCCTCCGATTCCGTGATTTCGTCCAGAAGAAATTGGCATCGCTGCAATTCTCGGCAGCAGACAGACTCTTGTTCTGTGTCCATTGGCGCACAGTTAGAGCACAGGCACCACCAATTAAGCCCCAGCTCGAGCCATTCGCGGGCTCCTTGTCCGCTGCGCAGGCAGGTCGCCTGCCTTGGCTGTTGTGGCAGCAGCTTCAGCCGCCTCCTGTTCCTCCATAGCCCTCAGCTGCTCGTCGCTATATTGTGGCTCATAAAGATAGCCACGAACATCCTTTTCTACCATATCTTCTTCAAAATCCCAGTCCTCCATATTGCATCCGTCTGCGTATTCGGTACCTTCGGCCATGTTGTCTGCAGCTCTCTGCCAGTGAATTCAAAAGCACTGGCACTGATCTGTGATAGGTCTGTTAAGCGCGTGGGTCCAACCCCTATGGGCGGGGTTGAAAGGGTGGGAACTAGCGCTTGTAGTCTCAACAGAAATCCACCCCTCTTACACTTCCTCCGACAATGACGCAAAATTACGATTTTTGCATCATTGTGGGAGGAAGTGTAAAGAGGTGAATACGGATTTCTCCCGTCTCGGGGAAATGAGAGAGTGTTGCATGACCATTCAAAAGTATGACTGGGTTTCTAACAATGCAAAGCCTAATGCAAATGGGTGGAGTGTTCCTTTAATGATCCTCGTGGGTTTATGTCCAGGAAAACGAATGAAGTTGCACAGGAACTGCTTTAGCGCAAGGCAAACTTTACACACCGACCGACAGCTTGCCGATATGCTCTGCGTCTTCAACACTACAAAAACTCCCAGTCGGAGAGCGTGTGTAGCCTATTAAAAAACTGTTTTATCCCAAATGCCATCAAAATTCTTAACCAAACTTAGTGACATATATGCATGCGCATACCCGGCTGAGCTGTTGATGTAGTCTATATTTAAACTTATGTAACATAATGAACCTGAATAGCATTGCCTAGTTCCCTTCCACAGGTATCTTAAAGGATTCAAAGAGAGAAAAAGAGACTGGTATACAAAAATAATCTCAATTTATTATTGCAAATGGTTTGGTTAAAATATTGACGGTTGGCAACCAATACAGCCCGAGGGCACACAAATGACCAACAGCACGGCCTCACTACCACACAGAACACAATGTATCAGACACCTCAATCTCAGTTAGCACTGCATCCACAATAGGCATGCAAGCTCAACATTGGGTAATACATGTGAAACCACACCACATCTATGTTGGAGGCTAACTGCGGACAAGTGTTGTGCGATGTTATAATACTGCTTTGGTCAAACCATTTAAAATAACAACCATCCCTTTAAAAAAGGAAAGAAAAGAAAGAAACAAAACAAATACACAAAATGTACAATAAGTCTTGGAGGTGCAGTACAATTCTTAAAATTACGATGGGGGAAAGCGGCAATTACACCTAGGAGCACTCGGTGTCTGCAACAAATCACAAGCATACCATAAGCACACATAGCATACAACCAACTGCACAGGTTTCTTTCTATTTGTATTGTCCTTCCCTGGGTTACAAAATAGTGTTCACACGGTATAATGTGCCACTTACAACGTACCACACATAATAAATATATAAAATCTATTTTTTACCCACAGCAATAGTGCAACATGTTTAAGCAGGGAAAACACAAACAAACAGCACAGTACATCCCACATTAATGAACTACTACTTTGCACTAATGGTCCCCGCTCTATTAAAGTGCGGCCTTGGTTACCGGGCTTCTTAAGTTGCACGCAACAGTCCGTAAACAGATGCTTACCGTTCCTGTTTACAGCAATACAGCAATTCGCCAATGTGAAAGAAAAACTCTCACTGCTCCAGCTAACGACTGAGAACAAGGAGAGAGACGTTAATGTGTGACTTAACTACAACAGTTCAAGGCATCGTGCTTTGTATATTAAATGCTGCCAATAATAGGTGCTTACCGTCTCTGCTTTCAGCTGAGAACAAAGGCGATGCGCCGACCAGTATGAATGAACTCCTCTCGTGCAACTTCTAGCAAGTTGTGCTTGACGCTGAGAGCAAAGGCTATACGCCGACCAGTATGAATGAACTCTCGTGCAACTTTTAAGAAGTTGTGCTTGGTGCGGAAGACGAGGATTCCGACTCCAGTATGAATTAACTTTTACCAGCTCACACTTGACGCACGCTGACCGGGCCAACCAAACAATTAAGCAACTCTACACGCTGCTTCTTATCTACTTCCTAGTCCCAACCACGCCCTATAGTACCTGAGTAAAAAAACCAGAGGCCGTTTACGAACACCACTAACCACTTGGTGAGTTGCACAGTTTTGAAAATGAACGTTAAGGGTTGTTGTTTCAGCATGCCTGTAGGCAGCCACTCTGACTAGTCAAAGGCGATTCAAAATGAGTCAGAAAAGTCGAGACAGGACCAATCGTCAAAATTTCGGTGTCCACCACTCTAGTTCATCCAAAACAAACCAGAAAAGGGACTCAAAGTGCTAAATACCGGAATTTTCCTTTAAGAGACCTCTCCTCATGGAGAAGGATTTGACATTCTTGAGTCTCTCGTGCCAGCTTTTTTTTTTCAGTGGCTTCAAAGGATTCTTCCAGTTCACCTCTACAAAAAAGGGATGGTGTCATGCAAAGCCTGTGAGGGATCCTCAACTCCACCGTTATGGGTCTAACGTAGTGCTCTGATGAAGAGATATTACTGCTGCAAGGGAAAGTTTGAAAAATGTGGAAATCTTCTGAGCTCACGGAAGTATTTTGCTTCTTCATGTGTAACGCACAAATTATTTATTTCTGCTTTTGAGCATGAATGGTATGCTGGGGCATTCGAGGTCTCCCTGAACTTTGAAGAACATTGTAAATTCACAATTTTTACCTTATGGCTCTACCTTATATAATCCAGACTGACTGGATGTGAAGGATGATGGTTGCTTGCCTCTACCATCAGTACTTTGAAGTATTTATGAAGTTACTTAGTTAAATAGCAAAAAACATAACAGTATACATTGCACTTACTGTAGATGAAAGCAGGACTTAAGTATTGGCAATGATTATCACAGTTATAATATAATGCATACAGTATTATACAGAACATGTGTGAGACAGCTCTCCTCTCCTACTTAACATTTTGGTATAATAATAACTTGGTTTTATATAGTGCCTTTCAAGTAACCCAAGGTCGCTTTACAAAAGGAGATAGACCAGGGGAATAGAGGGGAGAAGAGAGGAGGGGGTAGAAGTGGGATTTTAGGTGCTTTTTGAACGTAGCCAGTGTGGGGGCTTGGCAGATATGGAGAGGTAGACTGTTCCAAAGGGTGGGGGCAGCAACACAGAAGGCTCTGTCACCAAAAGTCCGTAGCCTGGAACGTGGGATGACAAGCGGGTCCTTGCCAGAGGACCTCAGGGACCTTGGCTGGGACTGATGCTGGATGAGATCGGAGAGGTACTGGGGTGCAAGAGCATTGAGGGATTTGTATGTAAGGAGTAAGATTTTGTAGGTGATGCGTGACTTCACCGGGAGCCAGTGAAGCTGCTTGAGTGTGGGGTAATGTGTTGCCATCGCTTTGTGTGTGTGAGGATCCTGGCAGCCGAGTTTTTGACACGCTGTAGCTTGTCCAGTGCTTTGGTGGGAAGAGCATAAAGGACACCGTTACAGTAGTCCAGACGGGAGGTGATGAAGGCATGTGTCAGAGTCTCCACAACAGTGTCTGACAGTGAGGGCCGGAGTCTGCAGATGTTTTTGAGGTGGAAGAAGACGGATTTGGTGATGTTACTGATGTGAGCTTGGAGTGAGAGGTTGCAGTCCAGAGTCACACCCAAGTTACGCACTTCTTGGAAGGGCCTGATGGTAAAGCCATCTACGTTCAATAAGACGTCCCCAACTTTCTTGGACAGAGACGGAGGGGCCACCACCATGAGCTCTGTCTTGTTGTCGTTGAGTTTGAGCAGGTTGGTGGCTATCCAAGTCTTTATGTCATGCAGGCAGTGAACTAGTGATAGGGGAGGGAGATTGGTAGATGGTTTAGCGCTAATGTAAAGCTGGGTGTCGTCAGCATAGCAGTGGAAACTGAGCCCATGCTGACGGATGATCTGGCATATAGAGGGAGCATATAGATGGTGAACAGCAGGGGGCCAAGCACTGAGCCTTGGGGCACGCCGTGGTTGACTGGAGCTGGGGTCGAGTTGGAATCCTTGATGGTGATGTATTGCGTCCTAGTGAAGAGGTACTGTAGGAGTGAAACCAGGAGAGAGCGGAGTCAGAGAGTCCTAAGTGTTCATGGAGACGGTGAAGCAAGATGGTATGGGAGACTGTGTCAAAAGCTGCAGATAGGTCTAGGAGGATGAGAAGGCTAATGAGGCCGTTGTCTGCAGCTATGAGGAGGTCGTTCATGATCTTAATGAGCGCTGTCTCCATGCTGTGGTGGGGTCGAAAGCCAGATTGGAGGGGTTCATAGAGGTTATGGTGGGACATGTGGTGTTGAAGTTGGGCAGCTGAGGATCTTGCTGAGGAAGGATCGGTTGGAGATTGGGCGGTAATTTCCAGGATCGTCAGGCTGGGTTTTTTGAGGGTGGGAATGACCACAACCGTTTTAAAACTAGATGGCACCACACCAGATGTGAGAGAGGTGTTAATAATGTCGGTCATGGTAGGGCAAAGTGTGGGCAGACACGCCTTTTACCAGGGCCGTGGGCATGGGGTCCAGTTTGCTAGAGGTGGATTTAGCTTTTGACACAAGATCCATGACCTGGTCATTATTGAGTAGTAAAAACTCTTTGTAAGGGAAACTGTCTGTGTGGTCTTTCAGTGCTTCGTCTGGGCCTCTCTCTTTCCCCTCAGCTGTGCCAGGCCATGTCACCGCCTGTGTGTTCATGAGATGCGAGTCTACAGTACATACACCAGACATTTTGCGTTTATTGTGAAATGGCCTTCCATTTGCAGTAATAATCTAGACCATAATAATAATCTAGATATTTATGTGAATGTGTATGGCATGTCTTTATTGATTGAGTGCATGTAGCGTAGGATAATGATCATAAAAGCACTAAAAACAGATATGTTGTGAATCAGTATGAAATAAGTCATAATAGTGTTGCAATCTCCCTGCGGGTAGCCGATATCATATGAAAAAATAACAGTAATGTGAAACTACGCTGTGTCTAATCATGCTTTAAATCCTCAACATATTTTCATCCTGGTTTTAAATAAATCATCGGTCCACTCATCTGAGCTCCGAACACATAGCTGAAGGCAAGGAACCTGTCAGTTTCCTGAGCCGCAGTATCCGTGTACTGAGACAGATGTTGTCTTGGGTTCCGTGTGACGAGGCACAGCAGATCACTTCATTAATGACAAGCACCAGAAATAAACGTTGTAGACAAAATCACTTCCCCTCAGGAAGTGAACATTCTCTGCATCTATATAAAAAAAGAAACTCTATGAGCCTCATTCGTGCCACATCATATTCAAATTCAAGGTCAGTGGGCCAGGTGCCAAATGGGGTTTTAAAAATGCATTGAACGATTGCAGTGCAATTAGATACGCATTATGGGACTTGAATCTATTGAATCTACCTGGGTCCTCAGACAAAATTCAATACTCCAGCGTTTCCACTCTGAGGCGATGACATCTTGCAACACCCCCCGACAGTCTTCGTGAAGGACAAATGTTTTTCATCCCTGCTAGTTTGAAATCGGGTTGACATTAATTTAATAAGATATGGTTCTGATATAGTTTGTTGTAGTTGTAGTCTACAAACCATTGTCCATTTTGTAAATACATTGATCATATAGATATTGTAGCCTATGTGAAATATGTCTTTATTCAAAGTGAACTGTGTTCATATGGAGGTCAAACAGGACACTGGTTTAGTAAAACAATAATGATCAATAATGAGCTGTGGTGGATAAAGTAATGTAACTGCTACCTTTGATATATTTTATGATGCTGCCATAGGATGCCTATGATAGGAACACTTCATCTGTACCTTACAATCAGTAAGGGCTACTGCAGCACGATGGCTATACTTGGCAACTGCTTTTCCTGTGACACCTTTTTCTGGTGTAGACTAATTAGAGCTGTACATGTGGCAGGTGACATTATGTGTAATTGCAAGGTGTGAAGTAAGAGAACAGAAGAGAAAATGACGTAAAACACCTCTGAAAGACATCCAGTCAAGCTCTGTGAGTCACACGCTCGCTCACCTGCAGGTAAATATCAAATGAATGGGAGAGGAAACAAACTAGTAGCATCTACAGCAGACATCCCAACCTGCAAAATATAATTTCAGGGAGGTATCACGGCCCCCCCCAAAAAAAAATACTTTAGCCTATTTAGATACTGAAATACAGATTAATATGTTTGTTCAATAATGTCTAGTCAGTACACCAAATAAGGAAGATAGAAATTGTGAAAATAAAATATGTACATTTTGGTAGTTTGGTCCTTTTTTTGGTCTTTTCATGTAGCCTTGGCAATTAGCCATGTATAGGCCTGAATATAGAATAATTATTAATATGCACATGAATTGGCACTATAGTTAAACTCACCTCAACATGTATTTTGCAATCATTTAACCTGCCATGGGCAACACTAAAGTCACTATTACAAACAGTGCAGCGTGCAAGACTAGGCCTATCATTATTTTTTTTTACTCTTATGAGACAAGGGTAGCCTACACTTTGAAATGGGTCTTACATTTTCCTTTTTTGGGGGGCACTGACTCCATGACGCTCCTGTTCCTATACTGTAGATACACTGAACAGATTACAGTAAATTCGGGAGAAAATCGATAAAAAGCCTACACTGAAAACTGATTGGCCTGTTTTTCTAAACCAACCAATCAGGATGCTCTCTGTCTTGGATGCGCTCAAGCACACACAGACCACCCCTCTCTCTCTCTGTCATGTGCGCGCTACACTCAGATGCACTCGCGATTTGAAGTCTATCTCGCTAATTTGCGGGCGTCAGGGAGCCGCTGTTAATATGCTGGAGACTCCCGGAACTTCCGGGAGACTTGGGATGTCTGCTACAGACAACGTTTCACAATGCACATAACAAATAACCAAACTGGGAGAAGGGGGCCTACAGTATATGACTGTTCAAAATGACTAAAAACACACAGGAGTGAGAACCCAAGAGTATACTCCAAACATATCAAAGTGCCTCTCAGGTACAAGATAGAGACTAGAAGTAGCAGGTTAACCTGAGACCCCTGGTCATAGTAGTGGTCAATATATTTTCCAGAAAGTGTAGTCTGTTTGTGGTAGTAGTGGCTCCTATATGCTAAATCAAGTTTGTTTTCTCTTTCAATCTCCCTCACACACAAAACATCCTAAACCCACTGAAAAGGGAAATTTGGCCTCTGCATTTATCCCAATCCGTGAATTAGTGAAACACACTCAGCACACACTAATCCCGGCGCAGTGAGCTGCCTGCAACAACAGCTGCGCTCGGGGAGCACTGAGGGGTTAGGTGCCTTGCTCAAGGGCACTTCAGCCGTGCCTACTGGTCGGGGTTCGAATCGGCAACCCTCCGGTTACAAGTCCGAAGCGCTAACCAGTAGGCCACGGCTGCCTGTGGATGGGGATATGGCAACATTTAACTGGCATAGCCCGTCCACAGGCTCTTAACAGATCATCTTTTAAGATTCAAGATCATTATGTAAAATTGCTGTTGAACAAACGATTTTTGACATATATCACTATTTCTGGAGGTCACTGAGTACTGTCGGTATGAAAACCCCCAAAAAACAATCAATCCTAGCTTGAGTTGCCGCTACAGTGCTACACCCCTGGGGGCATGAACATGGGGGCTCATGAACATGCCCCCATAGTGTAGCACTGTAGCTGCCTGGCAGCTCTAGCTATTGGCTGCAGAAACTCAAGCTAGGTAGAATTGTTTTTTTTCCCCCATACCGACAAATAGTCGGAATTCTCCTTTAAACTTAAGTTAACCATAAATTGCAGTTTACACAGTGTCAACAGATAGTTGTTCATCTGTTCATTCAGTCTAAGCATTTGTTGATCGTCTGTGGGTGGACTGTCCAAGTGAAATGTGACTAGGGATATATACACCATTTCTCACATTATACCTGCCTTTGAAATCTTCTCAGGCCAGAAGTGCACCCTCCAAATGGTTATAGAAATGAGTATTACAGATTACAGAATGAGTATGAAGATGAGTATGACAGAAAAAAAGACAGGACAGAACAATGCCAGTGAGCATTCTGACCTCACACAGGGCACCGTTCAACAAATAAATAATGTCAGGATCTGCACATCTGAATATATGGCTACAACCTATAGCTACAACCCTGTTAAGTTGCAAACTCCACACATACAAAGTAAGTATTATATTACATCATGACAGGAGAATAGATGATAAAGAGAACATACTGGACTAAGTGAAGGCAAACCATGTCCCTGACTAGACATGGGAGTTTCCTTCATGCTGCATACCCAGGGATGTAGTGGAGGCTAAAGGCAAGTAAACACAGTTTATCCCGAACATTTCCCAGATAGAGTTTATCTACCACCTTACCGTGATCACAGAATTCATATTTTACCCACCTCTTATTTTACCACTACACCTCCGGTACTTAAAAAAAACAAAAAAAAAATTTAATACCTGAATCAGAAATCCCAGATGTAACATAGCCTAGTTAACAGTTGGAACTGAATGTTTCCCACTTTAATTAGACAGGTTAAACAAAGTACATGTATGATCATTAGCATCATTTTCAGATATATGATGATTTTTTCTCTACACCCATTAGAGCAAAAGGCTCCAATGATTTGATATGATGCTGGGTTGGGAGGATTGTGTGTGTGTGTGTGTGTGTGTGTGTGTGAAATTGGTCTGGTGCTTTCTCTCACACAGAATCTCATTTAATGGAATAGGCTTCATAACTTCACATCTTCAAAGGAGCCCTCTCCTCAGATGACCGACTGACCGCTTTGCTAAACATTTAAAAAAGAAACATTTAAAAAAGCAGGTCCGCACCATGCCATGAACTGTCGCCTAACTATTAGACCTCTGGCTGGGTTCACACTCATGTGTCTGTGTTAGCATTGGAATCACAAGCTGGAATCTAATCTAACTGCATTTGTCTCTAGTTTTGCTGTAATCTAACTACTTCCTGGAAGTAACTGGTAGTTTGTTAAGCTATATTTTTGAAGACCCTTCCCCAACACTGCCCACTGAATGTTGGGGACTAGTGGTGGATTTGGTGAAAGGTTTTCATTTGGGAGGCCCTGGCGGTTTATTAGCATGTTAGAGATTTCAAAGTGATCTTCGCTCACCTCATGTTTTTTTTTTTAAAGGCATATGCACGGCCAATCAGCAAGGATATCCTGAGGCTGTCCAATCCCCTGACATTTTAATTAGGTAAATAAGACAGATGTTTACCCCGAATAAGTCTGCAGCCACTGCATGTGTGCTGTAGTTTATCTTAATGACTGAATTGTTTTCAGAAACCATATGCTTGTGCTTTCAGCAGATATGAGCAAGGATAACTATCTCTACATTACAAGCAAGGGGTGACTGTTGGGGAAAAAACATTGCAAAATAACTTTTCTGTAAACTAGATGTTGTAAAACACTATGTGGAAATACCACAATATATGCAATAAATATACTGCAGTAGGATAAACAGAATGTCACATTTCAGGATGAAGAATGGGCCTGATGTGAGTGCTTAGACCCTTCTCCCCCTTGTTCCAGATTTCTATCATAATCTCTCAGGAGAACCAATCAACGACAACAGTCTTTGCAAAGTGCACCGGGTAGAGACTGCAGAGATAACAGCCACCCTGAGCAGACCATCTCTGTATGGAGTAGCCAAGAAGACAGGGTATGAGGGAGAAAATTGTAGATGGAGAGTGAGAGAGGGAGAGAGAGGGGCGGGAGGGATTTAAACATGCATTCAAATGAATATATCTGTCAATATTTGATGACAGCATGACATCTGTTTCATTCCTTCATCAGCCATTCTATCTCTCAGGTGTGAATGTGCCTGCATAAATATGAATAATAAGCAGTCTTGGTGTGTTTACTCTGACTCCTGCCTCGGCGATCTCTGCACCAACAAGACATAGTGCAGTTTCAAAAGCGTTGTTATACTGATATCTCATTTTGAGGACAGATCCACTCGAAATGTTGGTGGGCAGAGTTATGAGTGTGCACCTGTTCTACTCAAGCTCTGAATACAGTGTTCCTCTTCAGCATTACTAGTGAACCATCTGGTCATGGTAATTAATGTTAACACAAACCAAGGGCAGAATGAGTGAGAGAAATTATAGATCTGCTGTCAAAGGTACGTTTTGAAAATGTATAAACTACACATTTTAGTACCATAGAATTTTAGATTGCCTTTCTAGGGAGGAAGATGAATAAGGTCTTCTGAATAAGGCTAATGGAAGAAAACATGTGATACATGTGCTGTATTTACCGGTATGTGAAAATAAACTTTGTAATGCCACCTTTAGATTAGTGTAGATCAAAGGTGAAATAATTAATGAAAACTTGCTCACTTAGGATCTACTAAGGGAGGCTTTGAAGTAAACATGAGTATAAGTATATATACTTTTTTGATCCCGTGAGGGAAATTTGGTCTCTGCATTTAACCCAATCAGTGAATTAGTGAAACACAAACAGGACACAGTGAACACACAGTGAGGTGAAGCACACACTAATCCCGGCGCAGTGAGCTGCCTGCTACAATGGCGGCGCTCGGGGAGCAGTGAGGGGTTAGGTGCTTTGCTCAAGGGCACTTCAGCCGCAGCCCACTGGTCGGGGCTCGAACCGGCAACCCTCCGGTTACAAGTCCAGAGTGCTAACCAGTGGGCCACGGCTGCCCAACAAACATGAGGGTCAGGTATGCTATTGAAGTGAGCTTAGATATAACAAATCAATGCAAAGCCTTATCACATCAAACTCTCTGCTCCCCCATTTTAGATTCTCCTGAAAGTGTGATAAGCCCAATGGCACCGTGGGCTAATCCTGTTATCTGTATCGATCAGAGACAATCTGCATGCAGGCCATGGAGTCTGAGTCACAAAAAACATGGGATGGGCTTCTATCAGATTTTATCCAGGCCAGCCTAGGGCTGATGAAGGCCCTGTGTGTGTTAACCCCAGAATGCCTGAACAAAAAAAGTTTTACAAGGCACGGATTAAAGTCACCTGCAGTGACAAACCCAAATTTTATATATTAAATGCAATATTCTACACATAGGGTAATTTGAAATAGAGGCCTGAACCTCACCATTTCTTTTCTATTATTTGTGCCCATTACAGATCCTTCTGGTATATGATTATGCAATGCATGTGATGGTAATTTTGATATCACAGATGAATAGAGACCCAGTCAGACCAATAGTATGAAAAATCAGAAACAGAGTTTTATTTACAATGATGCACATCAAGGGAGAGGCAGCATGACTTCACCTAAAGAGCAGCTACCATCAGCTGCTCTAACTAGACAAGGAAATAGTTAGGGTTTAAGTATCCTTCCAGGCTGACAGGAGATGGCGTTGGTCATCCCATCTCATGTGGACTACACTGAATCAGACTTTGATTAGTGGCAACCTGGCAATCCGGAGCAGATAGCTACTGACGCAGCCATGCAGAACAGTGAAGCATTGCAAAGTCATAATATCCGCTTATCTCTAAATACATAGTAACACACAGATATACACAGGGACTGTACAGATATCATACAGAGTCATTATAGAATCATACTTTTAGTGTCAAGGTGACTCACTAGAAAGAAATGCAGAACTTTAAACCACATATTGGAATATTGGGCATAATGCAGAACATTAAACCACATATTGGAATATTGGACATAATGCTTTATTCCACTTTCTCTCACATGTATTCATATGTACCAAGTATTATGAAAATAGACATGTGACAGCATGAAATGCTGAATATTGAAAAAAAAGCTCATAGCGCCACCTATAGTGTATATATTGAAAGTACTGATCGATAATGGGAAGGTTTTTTTTTTATATATATTGATTAGTTTCAGCATTGTTGAGTATTGTGTGTCTGTATGTACAGTATGTGCTTGTTTGTACCTGTATGTGCTTGTTTGTACCTGTGTGCATGTGTGTTTGTTTGTGTGTGTGTGTGTGAGAGAGAGAGAGAGAGAGAGAGAGAGAGAGACTAACAGCAGTGGTAACTTCTGCAAGAGAGCACCGTGGCTTCTTCCAGCACATTTAGTCTGTGGTTTTCACCACATTCATAACCTGCCATGACTTGTGAAATGTTAGATGTTGGTTTACATCTGTGCAATGTGGGATCCGAGGAATTAGCAGCTCTATTGAGAGTGGCCACATTGTGTAGACTGCAGAAATACAGCAACAGGCCATTTTGGGCGGCATTTAATATACCTGTACCAACAGTCTGTGTCAACCCACTGTTTTGATGTAAAATAGCGCTGTGTCAGTTTTCTTCTTCTAGCTACTTTGAAGTTACAGGTGGTTAAATGTCACATGCGCACATCCCAACTTCAAATGTGATTGCAGCTTTACAGTCAATTTGTTCAGATATGAATTCATACAGCCATCCTCTGCTCCAGTTGTATGATAGGAACTCATAGGATGCAGGACTTGCTGTGCACTTATCTTAATAAGTGAATTAGAAATCGTGAGAAATTAAGCCGTTATACAGTTTTTACTGAGATGTTGAATAATAGATATCAATAAGATTATTATAATTGTCACATTGTAATTTGTCACAGTGTTTTTTTTTAATTGTTTTTAGACAGTAGACTGCATATTTTCATAAATGTTGCACTTGCAGCCCTTCAGTGAATTTATTATGTTTTTATGGTAAATGCATTTAAATTAAATTGCATTTAAATGAGACCCCTCATTGTGTTTCATTGTTTGCCTTCTGTTTATTAATATGTCTTTCCCAGTATATTTTATGTAAGGACACTGAATAAAAATATCACATCACTCCACATGAGCCAATGTTTAGAATATTTAGAGGAGTTAAGAGTTTGGTATGAATGGAGATTATATATTTTTTTTCAAAATCAACTCTGACCTGTTCCTAAAGTGCTGCAAACGTGAAATGCCCACATACGGTACTCAAATGCACACAATCCACATGTTCTGACATCATCCTAAATCTCCCAATGAATCAATAAATCAATTAAAGGGGAACTTGGCAACTATTTTAACGTAATAAACCCGTTTAGAAATCATTTGGATGGTTAAATGACCTGTTCCGGTGAAAATGGTGACTTTCACCGCTGCGCCTAGCGTCCCCAGGCGGAAAACCAACCTTGCAACATTGAGACTACCTTCCCGGAAAGAGAAGTGAGAAACAATAAACTCGTTTTAAATCGTGTTTCTTACCTTGTAACATCCACATAGTTATGCCAAACGTATGCTAGCCGTTCGCTAGCTTGTAAACAAATCCATGTGCTTTATCGTTACCTTTTCCCATAGTTTAAAATAGCATAATGCACAATTTCTCCAGCAGAGGGGGAAATCCTGCCAAGTTTCCCTTTAAACAAAGTGCAAACATTACTTACTGTAGCAATTAAACTGCATGAGGCTCCTGTTGTAAGGCATAGCAAACATTATAAATACCAGTAGATGCAAAGCATGATGATGCCAAAAAGCTGCCAGTTGAGCTCACAGTCATGGCTGGCCTTGCTTGCCATGTTAAGCCAAAGTTACCCAGGGAGAGCTAACGTCATGAAATTTTCAAATGAATGACAAAGCCCTGAGGAGGCTTGTCACATCACAGACAGTAAAATCCCATCAGCCTCAGCCCTCAGCCTCTGTGAGTCATAATTAAACAGCTGCGCTGTAATCTAACACCTATTTCTCCGACAGAAAAAGAGTCTAATCTGCATCTGCAGAGAAAGAGAGAGAGAGAGAGGGAGACATAGACACTGACAGAGAGAGAGATAGACAGTGACACACAGAAAAAGAGAGAGAGGGAGACATAGAGACTGACACAGACTCACAGAGAGACAGACACTGCCACAGAGAGAGAAAGAGAGAGAGACAGAGACACAGATAGAGAGAGAGAGGGAGACAGAGACACAGATAGAGAGAGAGCTTGGATGTCTTGATGGGTGAAGCTATTTTGAGTGGGGAAAGCAGGGGGTGAGGAGGGGGTGAAACCTTTGGGATCCCTGCAGACTGCACAGCTGTGTCTTATGCACACATCAGAGGCCACATGGCCATGGAAAATATAAATATGCCCTCCCACTCACATATTATACTGTATCTATGCAGGTCTGCATGCTCATATGTCAGAGCATTATGAATCTTAACATATAGAGTATATATCCCTATAGTGTATTTTGAAGTGTGTTTTTGAAAGACTTATTTGCAGGATGAAAGGCATCATGACAGAAGATGCTGCAAGCATCATTACAGGCAACATCTTGAATGTCCCTGGGAAATCACAGCAGCTGAAGATTCTGTTTCCTCCTTAGTCACATGGAAGATCTTGATTGAAATGTGATGATGGCATCCACTGCATGTTGATGCTTTCATTCAGATGTATGTGATTTGTTTTAAAATGACGTTTGAGCCACTAGATGGCAGTACAGCTTTGGAAATAGAGTGATGTATGTCAGCTCCTTGGCTCCCCCTTTTCTGCATGTTTTCCCTGTTTCTCTGCATGGCACACCTGACTGTCACTGTCTGATTAGCTGAACATGCCACAAGTTAGCTAATCTAGTCCACTGTAATGACATTGACTCTAATGAGGTGTCTTGGAGCAGGGATGCACAGAAGGGTTCCATGGAGTGAAGTGTCATGGATCAGTTACCCCTCCAGGCTGTAGGGAGGTATGGTATTAGCATAACCAGATTCTGTGTACATATACACAATGACTAGCCAATGTGACAAACAGAAAACAGTTTAAACATTTTCAGCTGGCTCATGACAATTATGCTTATATTTTGCTATGCTTCTACTTTATTCTCTGTACTAACATAAAATGATTCAAGGTTAGATTATTGTCCTAGCTGCCTACTGCGTCTTGTTTCTGATGTTGTGTCAAAAGGGACATAAAACATAATACCACACAAGTTGTCTTAGAAAATAGAGTCTTAACAGAAAAAGACAAGAGGAAGATTGCATCAGGTCTGTTATTTATGACTTCGGTTCCTAGATTTCGCAACAGTTTTCATTCACTTTGCTTCCAAACCAATTTCCCACTTGAATTACCAATGACGTTGAGTGATGGGGAAAGGTTGACTAAACCAACGCAAGCAGATTTACAAGCCAAGGCTTGTGGTAGTGCAACTCCGGAGCACGAAACCCAGTAATAGGATGAAGTGTTTGTTGACAAACCCCATTTGTGCGGCCGAATCCGGTGCCGGATCTGAGGAAGGATGGAGACATGCTTTGTTGTGACTGTTTCTCCTGGCGGGCTGTTAAATTTCTCTAATAGGGTTTATATAATCTAGGAGAGCTGTGTTAAATGGGATCACCCAGTGGCTTATAAGGATCAGTTAGCATGCAAAGGACTAAGCTGTTTTCTGGCCTTTTTCCACCCATAGTTGGGAGCATTACTGGTGTGAGGATGGACTCTTATGTGAACTTAAGGCCAAGGAGCTCTGAGATGGGTGAGACAGCAAGGCAGTAGGCAAATGTCCCTCTATCCACATTTTGATTTGATTTGATTTGCCTCATTCATTCATATGTCTCCTCCGTTTGTATCAACTCCTCGACTGTATCAACTCCAACATCAACAGTGTCACCACCCTCAAACGGATTACGACTTTCCCTAATCAGAAGCCATAGATATAGATGAACAGTGAGGTCAGAATCCTGCTGAAGGCACGAGACATCGCAGTCAGATTAGGTGATGCTCAAGCCACTGATGTGTGTGTGGCACTGAGCACGACTAATGCACGTAAGGTCCTGATGGTACTGCATCCCCAGACACGTACTCAGGCCTGTGCAGTGCAGCTGACAGGTTTGGACTGACATATTTAATCTGTCACTAGCCCAGGCAGCTGTCCCCGCGTGCTATAAAACCTGAACCCTCTCCTTTACTCCCTCTTCACCTATGACTGCAAACCTGTACATGGCTCTAACACCATTGTCAAGTTTGCAGACAACACTACAGTGATTGGTCGATGAGACGACCTACAGGGAGGAGGTCCAGCACCTAACATCGTGGTGCACTGACAACAACCTGGCTCTCAACACCAAGAAGACCAAAGAGCTAATTGTGGACTTCAGGAAGTCTAAAGCTAGCACACACACACCCATCCTCATCAATGAGACTGAGGTGAAGCGTGTCACCAGCTTCAAGTTTCTGGGTGTCCATGTCTCTGAGGACCTGTCTCGGACCTTCAACACCTTTGGGGCAGCCATGGCCTACTGGTTAGCGCTTCGGACTTGTAACCGGAGGGTTGCCGGTTCGAACCCCAACCAGTAGGCACGGCTGAAGTGCCCTTGAGCAAGGCACCTAACCCCTCACTGCTCCCTGAGAGCCGCTGTTGTTGCAGGCAGCTCACTGCACCGGGATTAGTGTGTGCTTCACCTCACTGTGTGCTGAGTGTGTTTCACTGATTCACGGATTGGGATAAATGCAGAGACCAAATTTCCCTCACAGGATCAAAAGACTATATATACTTACTTTACATTTAGCAGACACTTCTTGACCAAAGTGACTTACATATGTCAGCTATATTACAAGGGATTACATTGTCCCCAGAGCAACTTGGGGTTTAGTGCCTTGCTCAAGGACATAATGGTGAAAGCCGGGATTTGAACCAACAACTTTCAGGCTACTGCACGCTAGCCCTGCTCCTTAACCACTACACTACCACCGCTATCTACTTATAGATCTCCCCTGATCAAGAAGGCTCACCAGCGTGTCTTCTTCCTGAGGAGACTAAAGAAGGTCCACCTGTCTCCTCAGATCCTGGTGAACTTCTACTGCTACACCATCAGGGGCGGAGTGGCAATCGGGACGATCGAGAGTTTTCCCGGTGGGCCGGCCGATGAATCTGCGTGGTGCGGGCCGGCCCATAGAGTTATTATAGCGGCGGTGAGTCGTCCGCGGCCATCGACCTTGCAATTGCACTAAGAATTTTCCGCGAAATGAACGTACTAATTACGTTAATTAATTAATTGTACTTAAATTAACGTAAGCCTAAAGCTGGCGGTGCCGTCAGAATTTTCCCGGTGGATTTTAGTGCCCCACTCCGCCACTGTACACCATCGAGAGAATCCTCAAACAAACGATGCTTGCGCAAGGCGTACAGCATTATCAAAGACTGTTCTCACCCCAACCACAGACTGTTCACTCTAGTACTTCCACTCAAGTGGAAATGTAAAAGGAGGACTTCTACTTTTTCTGGAGTAACATTTAACCATGTGTATCTCTACTTTCACTCAAGTACAGGATTTGTGTAATTCGTCCACCACTGCTGCTACATCAAAGCAATCAAGAAAAACTGTAATACCAGTGATAATCAGTCTAATAATAAAATGGGGTCGTGAGTGTGGTCAGTTTCCTATTCTTCACTTTATACATACTGAACTTTAAAACCTCAGTTAAGTGGAGATGGCAATGAGCATCGTTTCCTTTGGGAGTTCTTCAAGTGTCGTAAATTCCATAATTTCACATGTATACAAAATATTGTGCAAAGATGATGAATCTGGGTTACATTCAGATTGCGAAATGAAACATAAAACTTTATTATTTTTGCCTTGGTTCTGTGCTTCAGCTTGTCCATTTCCAAATCAACACTTGTGATGTCGACATTTTACACATATTTCCCTCACTGTTTGGTTTTCAGTTCAGGAAGAGATTATGTAAATATTGTTGTTTGACCAAAACAGCAACCTCCGGTGTTGTCAGGATTGACTCTGTAGGAATTTAGAGGACATGTTTGCGTTTTGGTCTCTGTATGGATGTGTGGCATGCCAATGCTGTTCTTAATCAGATGTGGTCTTATACGGGTTGGTGATGTACATCTCGGTGAAACTGATTAAAATTCCAGCAGACGAGAGGAATGGCTTGCTCTATTGACAGCAACTCTACCGGTAATAAAATAGAACCGGATGGAATACAGGGCCCATCTGTGGTCAGCCTTATGTGAAATATGCACAGTTGGACTCTGTGCCGTCTTTGCCTTGATTCTTGCATTCCCAAGTATTTCTAAGAGGCTCTCCGTGTTTCGTTTTACTTGGCCTGCATCCCAACGGGAACTTAAATGTGTTTCTAATACTTTCCCCAATTCCCTGTGATCAGCTTTGTGTCACGGCCACAGCCAGATATTCTTCCTCCTCCCATTCCGCACCAACACAGACTCACACACACACACACACACACACACACACACACACACACACACAGGCCTACCTCCTCTCTGCCCTGGTTGCACAGCTCCATGGCTCAGTAAGCCCTCACAGTGGCAAGTGTTTTTCTTTCTGCCCTCATCATGTGGTTTAAGAACCTTATGTTTTCCTACGACTAATTAAACTAACCCCCATCTTGAGAGTCGACACGACACACTCCTGCTGTCCCCCTGCACTGCGGTACACTGTTACGTCTGTGCTCCCCCCTCGCTGGGCATGTGACAGATATTTTGTGACCGTTTGCCACGGCTGCCATGGGCCCCCATTTTCTAATCATCGACTGGCATGCAAGCGCCTCATTAGCTGCCTGGCCAAATTAGCAGGTTGCATGTGAAAGGCTTGGGGTCAATCCAAACTGTGAGCCATTACGGCTCCATTCCACTATTGTTTGCTCCTGCGGATTTTCGCGAGCAGAGAGCTTAGTCAAACTCATTAGTGAAACCTAACTTTGCCTCCAACCAGTCATGTTCTCACACTGCATAAGCAATGTGACTTTGCTTGGCGCAATGCATGTTCATAACTGATGTCCATTGTTCCATTGATAATTGGATATTGACTATGAAGCAAAATGTAATGACCATGATTAAATTATTGTTCAATGATGGAAAATGACACTAAAGGGGTTCCCAGTATGTGGAAGTGACAGAAAGGGTCATGTTTAATGCACAGTAGGCTACACCAGAGTGCAATACCAGGTGTTCCGAATAAGTAGTGGAAATGACACAGTTCTCCCTATGATATGTGTGTACTATCAAAATGAGTATCTTAATGTACTGTAAATAACTACATGGTGTTGCTTTAAGAAATAGGCAACATTGTTACACAGAAGAGGACATAAGAATGGTCACTGGAGACACTCTCGGTGTGACTCTCGGGTGTATGTCTGGGAGACATATTTGCGTGATCGGTGGCCGCTAGCATCTGGGTGGTCTGAACATCAGCAGTTTTTACGTGACGTGTGATGTTGACTCCATGACCTCCAGCAAGGACAGCCAATATCTGATATCAGCAATCCATCCTGATCACTCTCCCCCTGTCAGTCAGTCAGTCAGTCAGTGCAGGCTTCTGGACCAAATGCAATGTGACATACACAAGTGAGGAATGTTTCATTCAAGGGGTTAGACTAATCAGTGGGGTGTTGTGTTTGTGCAGAAGATAATCCTATAAACACAACGGGCTACTGGGGATAAAACTGGGAGCTCAAGCAGGAGAGCTTGAGACTTCTGGACATTCTGGAGCTCAGACGCAGACTCGTAAGCTGATGGAATTCCTTTGTTCAGATGTGATTGGAAATGGACAGCAGAGGGCGCTCTCACTAAAGAATCAGGCTGAGGGGTGAACTGCTGCCTCTCTTCCTTTGGCTTCCGTCACTGTGAAGTGTTGGAGCCTATATAATAAAAGTGGAACACTAAGTGGTTATATCTTTTGAATAGGTTTTTAGTTACCTTAACAATTTGATGGAAAAAATGTGTAGAAGAAAACAGCAAATTCTACTATATGTCTTACTGTTTTTGTCTGAGTATCTCATTCAAGGCTGTACATACTGAAACATTACATAACATAAAAAATGAATGAATGATTCATTCAGCCCTCTGCCGGTGCACTACAACTTCTGCTGATTTCAGTTGGAATTAAACATTGATAATAGGTTGAACTATGAATTGATTGCTCATCTGGCATCTACATTGTCTGTATGTGGGAAACGACCACGTTACTGTGCATGTGTGTGGCCATGAAGGTAAAGTGACAGGTGTTCCACAGCGACCTCGCTGAGTGCATAGCTGACCCGAGCGAGACTTTCAGAGGTCAGAGGTCAGGGTCATAGACTAGACTGCCAAATCCAAGGAAGAACCCAGGGTCATGTGTGGACCCTCCTTATGCAACAAATAACTTTGGACTGACAACTTGTGACTATGACATTCCACTATGCCGGCGTATAATGGCTAGTTGTTGAACAAAAGGTCAAATTCCACTGTGCTTCTTTGCTCAAAAAGGTAGCCAGAAGCTATTTTATTTTCTGACAGTTGAGAGGACCAAATTCCTTTTCTTCGTCATTAAGGTTGATATAAAATATCACAATCCTGGAATGTATCTATCTACCCTGCACTAGGCTTTGTTCTGACATGCCAAAATACAACATATTCTTAGAGCAATGGTTGATATTGAAAATATTACCTACAGTAATAACTTGTAGTGATCCATAGAGGGCACCCTTGAGTATGGGTTAATTTTCTACATCAAAGAGGATGATTCACATTTGTATTTGTTTTGCCCATATTTTTGTGGTGGATTAAAGTGTGCTTGGTTGTAACATTTCCACTTTCTCTATTGCCCACACCATGTGGGAGTGAAACCAAGACTAACAAGAGGTCAACTAAAAAAAACCCAGCTGAACAGGTCAGAGCATCAGTAGGCTACATAGGCACAACTTATCTCTGTATAAACACCATAACCAATGCTAAATAACTTCACACAATTCTGTGATTTTGAACAGTTATCTCTCCCTTGAAGTGAGTCTCAAGGAGCTGCTGAGTTACTTTAGGAAATCCTTCAAACACATGAAATCAGATTAAAATAGCCACATCCAAAGTAAAGCCATCCATCATCTCTGTAGTATTATGGGCTGGCATGTGCATCCTCTTCCAGGGCATACCGCACTCTTCAGTGACACCCCCATGGATGACAGAGCTAGATCACAAGGACTGCTGCTCTCTGCTGTAAGTGACAGTGACAGGCCCGGGTGAGAGGCCGGCACAGAAACTTCCTCAGCTGACACCTCTCCTAGAGAAGCCTACACTGTCTCTTTCTTTCTTTCTTTCTTTCTTTCTTTCTTTCTTTCTTTCTCTCTGTTTCTCCCTCTCTCTCTCTCGCTCTTTCTCTCTCTGCACATGGCAGTGGGATACAGAAACAGAGGTCAGACAGTGTGCTGAAGGTAATATTGAATCTGACTGAAAGGTCATATGCCTTTTGTGGTTCAATATAGCTTACAGGCTGAGTATGGTCTCAGATGGAGATGCCACTGGCTTTCAGTCCCTCCCAGAAATAACACCTTCCAGGTGAGGATTGTGTGTTTCCTGTTGCTGCACTTTACTTTACTGCCATACTGTAACGTTTCACATGGTGTTGCTATTTTTGTAGCCGTACAATTACAGTTTTTCTCAATCACTTTAATGCTTGTGTCAACTCTGACATCACGTTTTCAAAACAATTACAGTTTTTCTCGATCACTTTAATGCTAGGTGTCAACTCTAACATTATGTTTTCAAAACAGTTACAGTAACACACAGTTCTAAACAAAAGCACTCTAGCCAAAATGTCTCAAAACATTTAAAACATGCAGCAAATGCAAATTTTGCCTCCAAACAACACATCTTGTAATCAAAACACTGTGTGATTTCAATTAATCAGTACATACTGGACAACAAAATGCAAAACATAGTTCTCAAAATGAGGTCCTTCATTTTTGCTATGTCTGTGCCATTTCTTTCTTATTTTTCTGGTATCAGAAAAACTGTGAAAAGACTAAATGTATTGAATAAAAATGAACTGTATTCATTCCTCCCAAGATGTAACTGTAATTGACGTGTAAGACTTACAGTAAGCATCTAGACATACAGTATGAATTGAACTACAACTTGTCATTCTTCATTGAAATAGACTTACAGTAAACACATGGACTTGCCAGCTTTTGTGCTGTTTTCTTCACCAAATAGGCAATACAGTACTTTTTATCTAAATGTGCCATAGATCCATACTTATAATAAATAATAGCAATACAAATAGCAATACAGAACAGACATCTCTTATGGATAATGAATGAGTACTGATTCAGAGAGTCAGTGAATCAGAGATTCAGACTTATGCAAGGAATCTTAACCACCTGTGAATAGATAGTTTGGTGAATAGATAGTTTTCCTTTTGTTTAGCACAGGGAAACCAATAGAGTTTGGAGTCTTTGAATGACATCTGTGTTAACTGTTTTGCAAAAGGGTGTGAGAAATGTGTGAACACAATAAAAATGTGTGAACACATTTGCAAGAGATGACTTCTGCTGTGCAAAGAAGGTGTTCATGAAGACCAAGTGGATCCCAGTTTGTCTTTACTGTAAGCAGGTCAAAGCAATCAAGGAAAAACTGTAATGAACAATAGAACTGGGGCTTGAACATGGCCAATGAGCAGCTGTCAGTGTGCTGCTGAGACACGTCAATCAGTTAATGGTGAAACTCTAGTGGTACAAAGGAAAGGCCTAATTTCACTTCTGTCCTGTAAATTATATAAGCAAGTCATTCTCAAAGGCAGCACTATAGCTGTGGATGTTTACTTTTCATGTGAGAATATGGCCACACAGAAAATTAGAAACTCATCTTGTTCAAACGAAAAGCCGAGGCACTGTTTTGTATTTCCACAACAACATTCCACGATTTAACTCTAGAATTACTCTTAACATATGAGTTGGTCTTTGGCTGGGGATCCCAGTCCCAAAGAACAGAGTTATGTTTCACATGGACTAGACTGGCACATAGTATGGCACATTGGATGTACAATGGAACCTGTTTTGTGCAGGCTCTGCCAAGAATACAACACAGAGCAACGTGGTAATTGGTTTTCACATTGGGATTTTTTTGTGAAAGATCTACGCCAGTCTTTCCCCTCCAGAATTCACATCATCATGCTACCAGGAGGCCTGCACACATCACTGATGATAACTGTGAATGAAGTGAAAGAAGAAGGAGTGATAGAAATCCTCTCACACACACACACACACACACACACACACACACACACACACACACACACACACACACACACACACACACACACACACACACACACACACACACACACACAACAAACACAAATTCACTCACACATGCACATATTTATACATGTACACACTCTCTGTCTCCTGTCCTCTCTCTCTCTCTCTCTCTCTCACACACACACAAATTCACTCACACATCCACATAAACAAGCACATATTTATACATGTACACTCTTTTTCTGTCTCCTGTCCTCTCTCTCTCTCTCTCACTCACACACACACACACACACACACATTGACAGTTGGACTATATAGCAGCTGGCTCACTGAACACAGCCGGTCAAACAGTGCACTTTCCCTTCACGTCCCAGTGCTGGAGCTGTCCCAGTGTAGCATTAAGGCCTGTCACTTCAGTGTGCGAGAGCAGCGAGAAAGACTCCAAGTAAAGCACAAAGAGAGAGAGAGAAACAAGAGAGAGAGAGAGAGAGAGAGAAGAGAAAGAGAGGGAGAAGGTCTAGCTGACGCTGAGAGAAGAGAGAGAAGCCGAGGTGGTGGCTGCCGTTGCTGCCGCAGTGCCGCTGCTTACTCTGCCCGGGTCAAAGGAACCTGCCGGAAATCTTTCACAGATGTGATCGCATGACAGTCCAGTGACAGCTTATAAAAGCAAAGTCTGGGACACTGATAGAGCCCCCCTGAGACACGAGGCAGAGAAAGGGGAACGAGAGAAACAGGCAGAGAGAGAAAGAGAGAGCGAGAGAGAGAGGTCTTACCTTAAAAGGGAGAATGTGTGGGTGCTTTAGCCATGATAGTTGGAATGCAGCCTAGTGACCTGAGCACCTCCTGTGCTTTTTAAACACACAGAGGACTGGGGGTATTATATATGTCTACTAAAGACAGCGCAAATGTATGTGTCCATGTATCTGACTTCCAATGTGAATGTGTATGCTGTTTTGTAAGAAAATGTATAATATTGCATTTAAAATCTTACAGATGACACAATGATTCTCCTGAACCTTATCCAGGCTGATAGAGCCTCCTACACACAAGGAGTCATAGCCAGTTTTGGTGAGGAGTGTTTCTGGTGATGGTGCTAATATTCTGCCACAGACTAAATCCCTGTGACATGCTGAGGTTCTGACTGCAAAGTGTGCAAATCTAATGGTAGCAAGGAGTATCAAAAAGGTGGAAGGAAGATTAGAGTTTTTAGAGGATAGTCTGTGAGCATGAGTGAGTGAGCCTGTGTGTGTGTGTGTGTGTGTGTGTGTGTGTGTGTGTGTGTGTGTGTGTGTGTGTGTGTGTCTGAAAGAGAGTAAGAGAGTGAGAAGTACGCATGTGGGTGTGAAAGAGAGATGTATGCACATGTGTATTCCTGTAAGGTTCACCCCATCAAGAACTGGGACACACATCTATCATATAGTGTCTTCCTCTTGGTCCCCTGTTTCCCTACATCTCCTTTCAAGGCCGCTGTTCTGACCTTAAGCGAGAAACTCTACAAAGCTGACCAGAGCAGGAGGTTCAAACACTGAAGAAGACAATTCAAAGAGCGATGCGTCTCTTCCCACATTCCTGATGATCTCCAAATGTAAATAAGAACGAGCTGAGAGACCGCGTATACAACAGAAACGGTATTGTATATGCGCCTTCGCACGAAAGTGGGACACTGATGTCTTTCTGTAAGCCTGTTTGAGGACAGATTTGTTTTTAGACACTGCCCAACACCAGGCTTCGACGGCTCCAGTCGCCGGGATTCTGTTATGTCTCTCCGCCAATGAGCATGCATAATTCATGGTATTTTGAGTGTGAAGGATGCCATAAATTAAAGGGATTAGTTGGCAAACGTTCCTCTCGTCAAGCTTAATGCTTTGCACATGGAGTCCATGAGTCCCTGACTGGAAGAGAGAATGCCAGTGTCTGGCAGTCGGAAGGATTATAACATCACTTCCATGTGGTGGAAACACACACACGCACAGAACAGACACAGAGAACATACCGGTACACACTGAAACACACGCACTTCAGAGTAAACACACGCATGCTACAAATAGCAATGTAGACCCCAGTTAATCCACACAACTCACTTTTGTCATAGTTTGTAGTTACAGTTTTTCTCGAATGCTTTGACCTGCTTAAAGAAACTGGGATCCACTTGGTCTTCATGAACACCTTCTTTGCACAGCAGAAGTCATCTCTACGTTCACACATTTTCATTGGGTTCACACATTTCTCACACCCTTTTTCAAAACAGTTACAGTAACACAGATGTCATTCAAAAACCCCAAACTCTAGGTTCCCGTGCTAAACAAAATGAAAAACACCTTTTCACAGGTGGTAGAGATCCCTTGCATAAGTCTGAATACGCCTGTGTGAAACTCCTTTGCACAATTCTTCAATAAGCAATCATTCATTATCCATAAGAGATGCCATGTCTGTTCTGTGTTGCTATTTGCAAGTATGGATGTAATGCACATTTACACAAAGTACTGTATTGCCTTTTTGGTGAAGAAAACAGTACAAAAGGTGTTTACTGTAAGTCTATTTCCATTAAAAATGACAAGTTGTAGTTCAATGAAATTTGTCTTGTCTAGGTGCTTACTGTAGGTCTTACATGTCAATGACCGTTACATCTTGGGAATACAATTATTATTTATTCACTACATTTTGTCTTTTCACAGTTTTTTTTCTGGTACAGATAAACTGATAAGAAATGGAACAGACATAGCAAAACTGCTCATTTTAAGAACTATATTTTGCATTTTGTTGTCCAGTGTGTAATGATTGATTGAAATCACACAGTGATTTGGCGACAGGATGTGTTGAAGGCAAAATGTGTTTTTGCTGCATATTTTAAGTGTTTTGAGACAGTAACAGCCTTTTTTAAGCAAAATGTGTCATTTTGGCCAGAGTGCTTTTGTTCAGACACGGGTGTTAGCTGTTTTGACGTGATGTGAGAGTTGACACAAGCATCAAAGCGATTGAGAAAAAACTGTAACTAAATTGCTACACTTAGTAGTTTATTTATCCAGAGTTACTACATTTAGTGGTTGATCAGGACTTCCAGTGAAATACAATTAAACACCAAAACATATTTTGAGAATGGAATTTGCTTTGATCACCACCCAGCTGTGTGCTCCTAACAACAGTGACTTGGAGGTTTATAGGAGCAGAGACACCATCGTGTGGGGTGGCCATCCTTCTGTGAGGAACTGCAGTGGTATGATAGCCCTGGTAAGCAGAGGTGGAAAGTAACAAAATACATTTACTCACGTTACTGTATTGAGTAGTTTTTCTGTGTATTTTGTATTTTTTAAGTAGTTTATAAAATCGGTATTTTAAATTTTACTTGATTACTTTTTTGAGTGAAGTATTGTGCCAGCTACATCAAAATCCCATCCATTACTTGAGTAAAAAAAAAAAGTTAAGACTAACTGAAACAGAAAGGGAGAGAAAAAAAAATCAGCAGCCTAAACCACTAGCCTAGTGATAATGATCAGCATGTAGCCTACAACAGGACATGAATCAAGCTGACGCCATGCAGTCTTTCTGAAAGTGATGGAGATGGAGCTGGATCAGGAGATGCATCAGATTAGCCTAACCTATGAAAGTGTATTTTCCGCTATTCCAATGGGTTGTCTCAGTTCGTTTTTATCACCAATGATTATTATTATTATTGGAGATATTCAAGCAAACACCATGGGATTTCGTGTTTTGACGTTTGTGCTCACCTTTCTTTGGAAAGAAGTTTATTAGTTGTTTAGAACATTAGCAGTTGTTTCCCCTCATTTTGATGTCTCTCTTTTTCCTGTTTTGGCTTTTGTTTTAGTAACTTGACTTGGCTTTCTTGGAGAAAAGACATTGCACCAACAGCACAACAATTAGCGGTCCACTACTAGCGGCGCTCAACTAAATAAACAAAAGATAGACTACCTTAATCGTGCAGGCGACTAAACCATTTAGCTCTTTAGCAAGGGAGAGTGAGAGTGACCTTAGACAGTTTTCACTATGTTTTGTATACAAAATCCAATCAGTCAAACTTTACATTTCGTCTGACATTCATTTTTACATTTAATTTGGAAGTTAAAATATTCAGTTAAAATAAATATTTGGTGGAAATGAGTATTGAACGCTTAATTTTTTTTCCAGTAATTAGCCTAAACTTCCAGTGAGTCTATTTGAAATTTTCACCACACATAAATTAACACACATATAAAAAAAAAAAACATAAAGAGTTTTGTGTGTATTAAAATGAAATGACACAGGAAAAAAAGTATTGAACGTGCCTACTGAAATTTCTTCAATACTTTGTGGAAGCCTTTGTTTGTAAAGACAGCTTCAAGACATTTCCTGTATGACAAAACCTATTAGTCGCAGTATTAGGTGTGATTTTGGTCCATTGTTCTAAACAGATTCCAGGGGTCCCTCTTGTGAATCCTAATCTTTAGTTCCAGATTACTTCCAGAACTGTTTAATTGAATTGAATTGAATTGAATTGGCTGCCTTCAAGTCTTTCCCCCCCAGTTCGACACCCTTTAATCTGCTGAACCTTCTGCTCGTTTCCAAATATAAAAAAAACTCTCTGCAACTCAACATTGGCCTACCTGCCTCAGCTGCCTGTGAGGGGCTTTTCAGTTGTGCTGGATTACTGTTCACTGCAAAGCGACCCAAGGATGAGTGCAACTAACTTTGAAAATCAACTACTGCTCAAACTTAAAGGAGAACTCCGGTGATTTTTCACATAGATCTCCATTTCTCAACATCCTTATCAGGCAAGTACCTCCACTCGGTGGCCATATTGCAACACTTTTTGGGCACTACCCACACAGAAATGCGTGTGGGTAAGGCTTCACGACACCAATCTTGCTCCAGCAGCGAGATCACAACAGATGATTGGCACGATGTCTTCACAGCACACCATATGATTGGCTCAATGTATTTTACAACACACCACATGATTGGCTCAATGTATTCACATGTCAATGTTTTGCAGCGGAAGGGTTGTGATATGTGTAGACAACTGGCATATTGGCGTTACAAACTAACCCCATGCATTACTATGGAGGATTTTTTTTAGTGCTGTATCTCCTCATTAGAAAGTCTCTGGTAAAACTGGTTGTTCTGGTACCCCCCCCAAAAAAAAAAAAGTAACTAAGTAACTTTCACTTTAAAATTACATTTTAAATGAACTACTTTTACTTTTACTTGAGTACATTTTCAGATCGGTATTTTAACTTGTACTTGAGTAATATTTCATCAAGGTATTGGTACTTTTACTTGAGTACAATATTTTCATACTTTTTCCACCTCTGCTGGTAAGGCCTCTGTTCCCCATCAGCTTCCCTGAGGCATGACACCCTTTCAGGGGTTAACGTGAGCCCTTTGGCCCCTCGCTGTTCTCCACCGGCACATGCGAACAGAGTCAGGACCCGGTCCCCGTGGAGACGACCAACAAACAACTGTCAACACACCAGCGGTGTTGTGTGAATACGTGTGTGTATGTGTGACAGAGACAGAGTCTGTGTGTGTGTATGTGTGTGAGGGGATACGTGCTGCAGAAGTTGGTTTTCATTTCTCATTTCCCGTGGGCTCTGTGTTGCTTGTGTCTGACTCTTGTGACAGACTGTTAAAGTTGGCCAAACTCTGCGGAACATTCCTATTGTGAATCTCATTTGCGCTATAACATGTCCCTCTTTGGCTACATTGTTTTTGAGATGCTGTTGGCTTCAACCTTATCTTATACAACATTTTTGAGTGACTCTTATGGGTGTTCATGTTCTGGGTTTCATCCCTCGGTGCTTGCTCCCTGGGAATGAGGATGTTTATGTGTCCCTCTCTCTCTCTCTCTCTCTCTCTCTCTCTCTCTCTGTGTGTGTGTGTGTCTGTGTGTGTATGTCACTAATATATTTTGATCTTGGTGTGATTGTAAGGGGCATTTTTGTGTGCCTGTGTGTTTGCATGCCTGTGTCTGTCCACACAGTAGGACATAATTCCACATTTCCACAAAAATGATCAACATGGCACATCTCTCTCAAGGCCTTCCCATTCATAATGGACGTAATATCTTGTTACATTATGTGGAGGAAATTACAGTCATATATTTCCATTTCAAAAAGGCCTTGTCTGAAAACTTTCCCCTGGCCAGCATCATTGAGAGGGAACTGGGTAGTGTTCAGTGAGTGCATACAGAGCTGAGTGCATGAGAGGTCTTTCATAATTGGCCGCAATGGATGAAATTAGAATCATTAGCAATAAGTGGACTGTGGTATTTTAAAGGTATATACTGTACAGTTTCATGTATCTCCCTAGAGTCGGGATATATTTACAGTATATTGTACTTTCCTGTTGTAAATAGCCTCTCATGGTGTGTTCCCCTGTACACAATGAAACTGCTTTTGTTGTGGAGGCTAGGACTAATAACAGGCAAAAGCTATCTCCAAAGAGCTATATCTACTGACAAGGTAGTGTTTCACAATTGTCGTGAGATGTCTCAAGTCGGCCATTCTTGAAGTTGCATGGCTGGTTCTCTAGTTAGCGACTCGCTAGGGCTATGCTCTATGGCTATGCTAGGTGAACGATTCCCCTATTACAAGTTTATTTACCATCAAACTTGATTGACAACATTTTAGCAGTCTTTATAAAGAAAACAATGTTAGACAGCATATACCTCAAGAAAGCTAGAGGTTAAAACATGTTGGTACCACAATGGATGGTAGAGAGTAAGTCTTGACAAGGGAGTTCATATATGGTACATGCTCATGCAAATAACATCAGCAATGGCACAAAAAGTGCCAAAACGTTTGTGTACCTGGAGATGTATGCACACACATTCATTTCACACGGACAATTCCTCACCTGATCTGGTTGACAATATAACGACCAAATAGACTCCGTCCAAAGCACTGACCATGACTGAATGGGGCATGAAAGAGGTGTCAGTGTGTTCTAGGGCATGGGATAACCACATTTCCAGATGTTTAAGGTGAGAAAAGCTACTCGGCTTCCTGGTTAAGATGACTAGGGGAGGCGTGGGGGAAAGGCAAAGTGAAGTTGAGAGAAGGTGATGGAGCTGGGTATGAGCAAATCTAGGGTTCAGGTTTTAGGGTGAGTGTCTGAACACTGAATCTGCTACAAAGCTTTATAACAAAGATGCCATCATTTCCATTATCAAGAGGTCAAAGAAGCTTCACAATGCTTTGTGACACTTCAAGTTGTGAAGACTTATACTGTACAGTAACATCATAAGGCTTTATGAATGTAATCATGAGTATGTATAAATAGTTATAAATTCTATAACTGTTATTCTGTCAATAATTATGAGGCTTTTTGAATGGTTCATAACCTTTATGAATGTATTTTTAATGATTTATGGATACTGGGTTCATAGAAAGTGTTACCAAAGTATCAATATTTCAAAATATCAATGGTATGGTATGGTATATCAACAGTAGGTGTAAAGCAGTAGGCCAGTTTGTATACTGTTCAGTGGAGTTTGTACTTTTCACTGTGTACACAATACTACAGTTCAGAATGTAATTTGTAATTTGAGGCACTTAACCCCATTTCTTTCCTTTCGTCTCACCTGTAATTACAACTAACTATACAACTAACTGTTGTATGCACATCACAGAATGTCTTTGTTGTTATAGGGATAGGTAACATTCAAGTCTAGTGAGTGCTTTTAGTCTTTTGTCTTTAGTCTTTCGGCCGTCTTGGGTCAAACTGGACCTTTATGTAACAAAATCTTGGGTTATCATGCAGCTCAAACGTTCAGAGAAAAGGGCTTTTCTAACATATACAGTAGCTCCATGTGGGAATGCTTTTCATCGTCCCATACACAGGAGGGGCATGGGAGAATGCTCTACCTGCTATATTTGCTCATGACCAGAGTTCTCTCCCACAGGGACTAGTAAATCAAGTGAATTTCCTATTAAAATCTTCCCAGATCTTCCCCTTTGCCCCTCCGCTACAATGGCCTTACTATGCGATACATCCGTGTCTAAGACAGTGTTCACATTATTCCAGGGCTGTCGCTTGCGCATGGTGGAAAAATCCCCCTCGATTGAGTTACGTTTTCTTTGGCACCCCTGGTCAAGGAGCCAAGGCATATTCATCAAAATCTCTGACAGCTTCACCTTATTCCTGGAAACAGGAGAACCTCCTCGCTAAGATCCCAACCATTTGGCCAAAAAGGTGCAGAAAATTTGACTTGTTCTGAAACTGAGTTCCATCATCTCCAGGGTGTATTTGATGTAGAAAGATGGACTTTGTACTGCTACTTGCTTTTTGTCACCTTTTTTGGTCTGTGAAGTAAATATATATTAGTATGTGAAGGTTTAAGTGACAGAGGACATTCATTACAGACATACTGTACCAACTGGAAAGCAGCCTAAATGGTTCAGTGAACTCCCACTTGTCCTTAAAGCTATGCAAAAACACATTCCTGTCTATTCTCTGCCTGGGTTTCAAAAGACATTACGCCTCATTGATTGACTCTATTAAGTGGGCTCTTAACAGTTTGTTTTCATCTTCTTTATGGATATGCAGTCCATGCGGTGCATAGAAATTGAAGTTGTGAAAATGGAAGTAAATTTCTCCCTCTTCCTGCTCATCGACGGGATTGATCTCTTCTCCCTGCGGCTTACAGTATGTGTGTGAGAGAGAGGCAGAGAAAATAAACCTGCCATCTCTCAGTCACAATTCATCTCACTTCTGCTCTGCCAAACTGCTGGGGCAATTTAAACAACTGAGCGATTTTTGTCATTAATCACCTCACGCTTTTGACTGTAGAAGTCAGGGGGTGGTTTGGAAGCACTGACACCCTCTGAAGTGTTGCTAATCCAGCTAAACCAATTACCGTGCCATCTCTCTCTCATCCCTAGCAACGACAAGTGTTTGAGTTCACAACAGAACAATGGGTATATAAAAGAGCCTAAAAGTTCCATTTTTAGCTGGTGCAACAGAAAGAGAGAGAGAGAGAGAGAGAGAGAGAGAGAGAGGGAGGGAGGGAAGGAAGGAGTGAGAATGCATTACAAGGTGTAATTGCTCCAAGGCCATGTGTCTGTGCTAAACAGGCTCAATTGGATTTTCATCTTTTTCTTCATTGTGCACTCTGACGTCTGTGCATTAGGCCACATCTGCAAAGGTACAGGGAGCTTTGGGTCTTCTTAGGTCACATGGGCACTCTGCTCCGGAGCTGTGGATGAACAAAAAAAAAAACAGCTATTTTCTTACATCCTGCTATATAAAGACTCACTGGTATTTCTCTATTTTCTGCTTCAGGTTTCTGGGAAGACTCTGTGGGGGACTCAGAAACAGGCAGCCGTATTGCCTCGCCAGAGAGCCCACATGAAGAGATATACTTATCTCAGAGGGTGAGCCACAAGAAGAACAAACAAACATCAAGGTGAATCATTGGTTAGACATCCAATCATTGGTTAGACATCCAAATGTGACTGTATACAGTTATAAAGAGGGAATAGAGATAATATATTATTTAAACATCTAGTTGGAATATGCCAATCAATTGCAGAACATTTTGATTTTATGCCTTTATATGCTATGAATGACTATTTTGCTATTTGAATGGCAATGGCTATTTCTGAGTGTTCCAAGCTGCATGGATTTCCTGGCATGGGCCTCAATCTGCCCTGACCCTTCCAAATGCACACATTTCCTTTCTTAAGACCTGAAAGTACATACATACCAAACCACGCCTGAGCACTTCTGGACACTGTTATTAGCTCAGTAATGTAGCATAGCATGCACAAACACAGTCATTACCTTGATAGCATGTCTCCACCTGAGGTCATCATTCGGCGGGATCGTCTGAGCAGTGATTTATTTACCAGTGTTTACGTCTCAACCCAAGAGGGACTTTCCATCAAGCTCAATATATGCATTCATATGGGGTCCTTGGCAGCAACTTCAGGCAGGATTTGAGTCACCCCAGTGCCTCCAGTGAGACAGGACCAGGAGTGACTGATTATGGGATGTGCAGGGATTCTACTTTGAAGGAAGATTCTAGAGGGGTTGACCGCAGTTGGGCTACAAAACAACAAGCAAATGCAGCAAATGCTTTGCACATGACATTGGGCTTTTTAAAAACACACTCGGGTGGAATGTGGCAATGGAAATTGGCCACCGTGTTTACATCTTCCCTCCACAACAACAGCCTGTAAAGTCAGCTGCATAAGAAAGGGGAATGAGGGAGTTGTGGGATATGGTTTTGGTGTCTGATTTGTGACACTTCAAAGCAAGAACAAGCACCCAGCACAGTGACATAAGCCTCAATTAAAATAGCAGTAAAACTCTTTGCCTGTATCACTGGAGCTGCTTTACTGTTGCCCTGTGAAGTGGCTTTGGGAATAATCTCCCCCATTTAATGCATTTTCATTCATCCTTTTATGACCAACCAACTGAAGCAGTTTCTGGGCCTAGCCTGGTGCTAACCACCTTATGACCAGGGGAGAGCAGCTGTAAGGGAGAGAAAAGAGAACTCTCGAACAGGGGTCACTAAGGCTACAGGCGTGGGTAATTACAGCTGTCTGCCCTTACAACCACCCCCAGGCTCCTCCCATGACACACACACACACACACACACACACACACACACACACACATAGGGTACATAGATAGACAGAGAACCCTTTCAGAGGTACTGGGTCAACAACCTTTTATCACCCCAGACAAGGGAGAAGAAGATGCATCACTTTGTGCAGAACAAACCATGCCTGTGGGCAGTTAAGTTTTACAATGCCATTCTCAAACTTTCCTCACAAAGGAATGTGTTTGTGTGATGGTTACTCGCAGGATATGTTGGTTTGTGTGTGTGTGTGTGTGAGAGAGAGAGAGAGAAAAAGAAAGAGAGAGAGCATGCATGTGACTATGTGTGTGTGTGTGTGTGTGTGTGTGTGCGTGTGTACCCATATGTGTGTGATTGAGTGAGGGTCTGCCGTGACCCTTGCCTTCAATCAGCTGATTTATGGCTGTTCCTGTGCACTTGTGTTCCCACCCTGGAATGCCGGGAATGCCGTCGTCCCCTCCTCCTGTCCCGCGCCCATCGGCCAGCAAACAAACGGTGCGGGCGTCTCATTTCAGAGTCGTGATGAACTGATCTGCCGCCCCCCCCTGCTTTGCGCACATCACAGAGGGCAGGCTGGCCCCGGGAACGCCAGGAATGCCAGAGGAGAGAGAGAGCCTTTCACGGGTTTTGTTTTCCCTTGTTGCACTTTTCCTCCTCTCTCATCTCTCCATCGTTTCTCCTTTCCTCTCTCGTTGGCTCTCTCGCTCTTTCACTTCCATTTTACCTCATACTCCCTTTTTGCCTTCCTCATTTACTTGCCCTAAACTTTTGTCTGCACTATGACAAAGCACCTTGTTGCAGTGAAAAAAAAATATCACTGGAATCTAGAGAAGAAAACATGAAAAAAAAAACATCCTAATTTCATTTTATTTTATTTCCACAGAATAGCATAAGTGTACTTCACACTCTTGTAGCACTGTTAATGAAATAGTATAAATATGTACATGAAAACATTTCTTGATAAACTTTGGGAAAAAAAATCACACATATGCATATCTCAAAAAAGAAATATTATCATAGTGTCATATCATATTATTGTATTTGTGCATGAAAGCATAAACGGTGTCCACACTTGTCAGACTCGCTACCTTTTTAGTCTACATCTAAAGTCGGGATTGTTTCTAAGCACACAAAACAACCTTTTTGCACATAATTGGATCTCAACATAAAAGGCACGATGGCTGTGTTGTCGCTACTTTGTGTTAATGTAATCATGCCGGCTCGTCCCACACCAGTGACACAAGAGGAAAACGTAGACAGACAGAGCGAGAAATAACCTCCAAACAGCACTCTATTAAAAACTAAGGATGAGGATAAAAACTCTGTAAAAAAAATGTCTGCCCCCTTCCTTGTCTTTTTGAGTTCGTTTTTCACCACAGTCCAACATCAGTATGCCATACTATTTTCCATTGCCTGGCCCGTGCCAAACATCTATTCCCATAGCCATGCAGTTCGTGTAATTCCCTTTCCTCTCTCCAATTGTCTCTGAAACTTATGCCTTGATTCCGGGTTGGGGCTTGTCCATTATATTGAGGACGTCGTCCAGAATGGAGGGCCCTAAGTCCAGTTCGAGTGAGAGCAGGGAGCCTGTGATTTGGGTGAGAGACTCCTGAGAGATGCTCTTCTCCTTGGACAGCTCAAAGTCAAAGTCACACATGCGACCTTCCTCCACGCCGCTGTCTCTGTCTGCCCAGCTGCCATTGCTCTCCTTCTCACAGAGGATGGTGTCGCCATTGTAGAGGCCGAGAGAGCTGTTGAAGTTGCCGCTGCGGTTGCAGTTGCCACCGTTGTTGCAGTTGCTGCTGCTATTGCAGTTGCCATTGCCGTTGTAGATGCCATTGCCATTGTAGATGCTGTTGCTATGGTTGTTACCGCTAATGAAAAACGAGGGCAATGGTGGCGGTGACTGCTTCTTCTCGGAGCCGTTCT